>NC_053498.1:15921869-16091869 GCF_905171775.1 Rana temporaria | reverse complement strand
ACAACCAGAGGGCCAGGCAGTTGAAAAGACGTTGTAGCTAAGAAAAACGCAAACAGCACATACCACATCCAGACAACGGAGGGAAATCCCCTCAGGGTGTTTGGGAGAAGGACAACAACTGGTAGAACAATATCCCAATTAGGAAGAAACCACCTTAGAAGAAAAGAAGCAGTAGGCCCAAAAACAGCCTTATCCCCTCACAACTCAGGAAAGGGTTGGTTACTGGTTAGTGCTGTCAACATTTGCCTTGGAGAAGTGATGGTGACGAGAAAGACAACCTTGTGAGCAGGGGAGGGCTGGCAGCCTTAGGCCTGGGGGGCAAGTCCAGTCAAGTGGCCCATAGAGCGTGGAAAAGTGATGGATCGAGGAAAAAAGTCTAAGGGCCAGATTCCTTGAAGAGATACGACGGCGTATCTCCTGATACGCCGTCGTATCTCTGTGATCCGCCCGTCCTAACTATGCGGCTGATTCATAGAATCAGTTACGCATAGATAGCCCTAAGATCCCGACAGGTGTAATTGACTTACACCGTCGGATCTTAGGATGCAATTCTAGGCCGGCCGCTAGGTGGCGATTCCATTGCGGTCGGCGTAGAATATGCAAATGACTAGTTACGGCGATCCACGAAGATCCGCGCGTTCGTCGCAATCCCGTACGTCGTCGCTAGTCGTTTTTACCCGTCGCAAGGTTACACCTGCTTTAACATGGCTTATCTTTAGATCAGCCATGTTAAAGTATGGCCGTCGTTCCCGCGTCGAATTTCGTTTTTTTTTCTTTTTGCGTAAGACGCCCGGGAATACGAAACGCCGTAACGCATGTCGCAGTTAAAAAAAAACGGCGGGGCGCCGTAATTTCGCGCAAAGCACGTCGGGAAATTTAAACACGAAGCATGCGCAGAACGTTCGGCGCGGGAACGCGCCTAATTTAAATGGTGCCCGCCCCATTTGAATTAGGCGGGCTTGCGCCGAGCGCATTGACGATACACCGCCGCAAGTTTACAGGTAAGAGCTTTGTGAATCAGGCACTTACGCTGTAAACCTGCGGCGGTGTAACGTAAATCAGATACTTTACGCCGCGGGGGAGCAACTTAAATGTCTGTGAATCTGGCCCTAAGATTTTTCATGATCACAAGAGTCCGCACAGAGGCTCCCCTTACATCAGAGTCCGCACAGAGCCCCCCTTACATCAGAGTCCGCACAGAGGCCCCCCCCTACATCAGAGTCCACACAGAGGCCCCCCTTACATCAGAGTCCGCACAGAGGCCCCCCTTACATCAGAGTCTGCACAGAGGCCCCCCTTACATCAGAGTCCGCACAGAGCCTCCCTATACATCAGAGTCCGCACAGAGCCTCCCCTTACATCAGAGTCCGCACAGAGCCTCCCCTTACATCAGAGTCCGCACAGAGCCTCCCCTTACATCAGAGTCTGTCACAGAGCCTTCCCTTACATCAGAGTCTGCACAGACCCTATATACATCAGATCTGATGTAAGGGGTGTTCTGGGAAACTTGATTTAAGGGTGCATGCTGTGGACTATAGTGTAAAGAGGGTCTCAGTTCACCAAAGCCTGCCCCCCCTCCCCTTTCACAAAGTCAGCAGAGAACCCCTTTTTATACACTGGGAGGCAGGAGAGACTAGAGAGGGTGAGCTTACCAGGATGGTGGCTGAGGGTTCAAACTTTCTGTCCAGTGCCCACACATGCCCAGGGAGTGTGGGCAGGGCAGACTCAGAAGGAGGAGGAGCAGATGAGCTCTATTTCTCCTCGTGTCTGTGCAGAGAGAGAAGAGGATGTCAGCGCTGGCGTGCGCTGAGGCTGAGCTATGTGTCAGACGAGACATAGCTCAGCTCTGCAGCCATCTACCTCGGAGCTGACACAGGCACGGCTGCACAGTGGGAGGTGACAGCAGCTGGTGCCCATTTGATCCCACTGCTCTCAATCACAGCCAGTGAGCCAGTGAGCCAATAAGGAGAAAGCGGGGGGGGGGGGGGGCGGATCTATGTGTCTTTTCTTCTTTTTACTAAATTCCTATGTCAAATAACGCAAAAAAGTGTTTAAAGCACAGGTGAGAAGTTCAGTAAAGCTGAATCAGGGAACTGTACAGTAGCGGTGCCTCCCTTTAGGGCGCCCTGGCGCCACCCCCACCTTCCAGCCTACCCCCTCTATGACTAATGGATAGATTCATGCATTGCATCTATTAATGGCTGCCGCCGCCACTCCCTATTCAGGCGTGTGGCCCCTTTTTGGACACCGGGTGCCTAAATTAGAATGGTGGTCGTGTATTTTTGAAGCACCTGATTAGAACCATAAGCTCTAATAGGCTTCAAAAAAGGTGAACTCGGAGTGCAGAGCATTGTGCTTGGAGTCCACCCAGGTGTGTTAGAAAAGCAAATGAATATTTGCTTTTCTAACACTGAATCGCCTCTCCACCAATCAGGAACCGCAGGTCTCTTACCCGCCACCTGACTGGCTGAAAGGACAGTCGCTGCGATTGGATGCCTATCAGGAGGAGGGGAGGAGACGCATGGAGGACACAGCTCGCTGCTGTCTGACCCTTTGCAAGGTCCCACAGCTCGCCGCCGTCACCCGCTGCTTGACCCGCCACTGAGATAGAGTAAGTGCCAGACAAATGGCGAGCGGGCAGGGGGGTCATAGTGGCAACTTTTGATGGGGCACAGTGGCGGCATTTGATGGGTCACAATGGCGGCATTTGATGGCACAGTGGCTACATTTGATGGGGCACAGTGGCAGCGTTTGATGGCACAGTGGCTGCAATTGATGGGCACAGTGGCTGAAATTGATGGGCACAGTGGCTGAAATTGATGGCACAGGGCTGCTTTTGATGGGCACAGCGGCTGCGTTTGATGGTACAGTGGCTGCATTTGATGGCACAGTGGCTGCGTTTGATGGCACAGTGGCTAGGTTTGATGGCACAGTGGCTGCGTTTGATGGCACAGTGGCTGCGTTTGATGGTACAGTGGCTGCATTTGATGGCACAGTGGCTGGGTTTGATGGCACAGTTAACAAATAGAGAAATTATTGCGTTCGTTCCAAATTTCTAAAATTAAAAAGTGAAAAGCTGCGATCAAAAAGTGTTATACTACACCAACCAAATACAAAAACAGAGAGCAGATCACGCAAATTGGTCATAGTAGCAACTTTTGATGGGGCACAGTGGCGGCATTTGATGGGGCACAGTGGCAGCATTTGATTGGGCACAGTGGCAGCATTTGATGGGACACAGTGACTACATTTGATGGGGCACAGTGGCTGCGTTTGATGGCACAGTGGCTGCACTTGATGGACACAGTGGCTGCAATTGATGGGCACAGTGGCTGCAATTGATGGGCACAGTGGCTGCAATTGATGGCACAGGGGCTGCTTTTGATGGTACAGTGGCTGCGTTTGATGGCACAGTGGCTGCTTTTGATGGGCACAGCGGCTGCGTTTGATGGAACAGTGGCTGGGTTTGATGGCACAGTGGCTGCACTTGATGGACACAGTGGCTGCAATTGATGGGCACAGTGGCTGCAATTGATGGCACAGGGGCTGCTTTTGATGGTACAGTGGCTGCGTTTGATGGCACAGTGGCTGCAATTGATGGCACAGGGGCTGCTTTTGATGGGCACAGCGGCTGCGTTTGATGGAACAGTGGCTGGGTTTGATGGCACAGTGGCTGCACTTGATGGACACAGTGGCTGCAATTGATGGGCACAGTGGCTGGGTTTTCAAAAAGTAAAAAAAAAAATATTTGCCATTTTACACATATTTTGTTGAACAGCTAAATAGGAAGACATATATTTTTCAGGCGATAAGCCGAATCAAGGCGCTGCGTATGTAGAATGTCTAGCGTCTTTATTCCAAAAAAATAATATTTTTTTTATATTTGCCATTCTACACATTGAATGATTCTACACAAATCTTGACAGGCCCAGGGCTGCAGATCAAATGGGCATTCTGCTACCGATAGCTCTAAATACTACGTGGGTAGATTCAGGTAGCTATTACGGCGGCGTATCTCCAGATACGCCGCCGTAATTTCAAATCTGCGTCGGCGTATCGTTACGCCGATTCTCAAAGGCAGATACGCTCAAAAAATAGGCTTCCTCCGCCGACGTAACTTGAATGCGGCGGCGTAGAATTGTGTGCAATATTACGTTGGCCGCTAGGGGTGCTTCCGTTGTTTTCGTCGTAGAATATGCAAATCACCTAGATACGCCGATTCACAAACGTACGTACGGCCGGCGCAATTTATTTACGTCGTTTACGTTAGGCTTTTTCGGCGTAAGGTTGCTCCTGCTATTAGGTGGCGCAGCCAATGTTAAGTATGGACGTCGTTCCCGCTTCGAAATTTGAATTTATTACGTCGTTTGCGTAAGTCGTTCGCGAATAGGGCTGGACGTTCACGTCGAAAGCAATGACGATTTGCGTCGGAATTTCGAGCATGCGCACTGGGATTTTTTCACTAACGGCGCATGCGCCATTCGTAAAAAACGTAAATTATGCGGGGTCAACCTAATTTAAATAAAACACGCCCCCCTCAACATCATTTGAATGACGCGCGCTTACGCCGGCCCCATTTACGCTACGCCGCCGTAAGTTAGGAGGCAAGTGCTTTGTGAACTTACGGCGGCGTAGCCTAAATACGATACGCTGCGCCGCCGTAAGAAGGGGCGCAGCTACCTGAATCCAGCCCTACAGGTATATCACACACCATTGAGATACTAGTTGTATACAAGTAGAATTTGTAAAGTGAGGTGATTACTAAAGGTCATTCTTTATCTGCAGCTGCAGGACCGGTTCCATTTACTGCAAACTCCTCTAATCTTACTTACCTTTGCTCAACCAGACCATTTATATAAAAAGTAAGGGGAAAACAACAAAAACATACATGAAGAACATAAGATAATGCGATAATAATACTATACTACTATATAATAAGACTTTATTATCATTGTATAAATAGAACAAAATGTATCAGGACACTCCTTACAACAGCAATAAAACACAACCACACATATATACTACTAGCACATGCCCATATACAGTGCATCCGGAAAGTATTCACAGCGCTTCACTTTTTCCACATTTTGCCTTATTCCAAAATAGATCCCCTAACCCTGTCTTCTGGGGTCCCTCGGCGGCTGTCTCGGCTCCTCCTCGCAAAAGCTTTCCACCTTCATGCGAGCGTGCGAGCATGGTGGAAAGCTTTTGCGAGCGCGCTCCCTTGATACAGCGGTGGGCATAGCCACTGACTGTATCACTCAGCCCCCGCCCCCCGGCGCGCCGCGTCATCCGCTGTGATTGACAGCAGCGCCAGCCAATGGCTGCACTGCTATCAATCCGTCCAGCCTAGCCAATCAACGGCCAGGCTGGGAACCGAAGAGGATCACGTGGACGCGCGCGGGACTTTCGAGCGGTCAGGTAAGTAAAACGGGGGTTGGGGGGGGGGGGGGGCGGTACCGTCGGATGTTTTTTCACCTTAATGCATAAGATGCATTAAGGTGAAAAAACATTTACCTTTACAACCCCTTTAACCACTTCCCATCCTACATGTAAAAATCATATTTTTTTTGCTAGAAAATTACATAGAACCCCCAAACATTACATATGTTTTTTTTAGCAGAGACCCTAGAAAATACAATGGCGGTGATTGCAACTTTTTATCTCGCACGGTATTTGTGCAGCAATTTTTCAAACACGTTTCATGCTTCAAAAAAAAAAAAAAACATTAGGCCTCGTACACACGGCCAGACATGTCCGATGAAAACGGTCCGCGGACCGTTTTCATCGGACATGTCTGCTGGCTGAATTTGGTCTGATGTGTGTACACACCATCAGACCAAATTCCCCACGGACAGAATACGCAGTGACGACGCGGTGACGTGGCGACGACGATGACACGGCGACGTGCGCGAACCCGGAAGTTCAATGCTTCCACGCATGCGTCGAATCACTTCAACGCCATGTGCGGGTTCTCGGGCCAGCGGACATGTCCGATGAGTCGTACTGAAGATGAAGTAAATAGATACCTAACATGTCACGCTTAAAAATTACACACGCTCGTGCAATGGCGCCAAACTTCGGTACTTAACCACTTAACGACCGCCCACTGTAAATATACTTCCTGTTTTTAAAGATGGATATCTCGGTAACGGCAGCAGCTTCTGCCACAACCGAGATATCCATCTCTTCAGTGAGCGGTTCTGTCAACGATAACGGCAAGCTCCGCGGCGGATTCGCCGCAAGATCGCCGTTATCGGTGGCAGGAGAGGGCCCCCCCCTCCCGCCGCTCTCCCGCGCCTTCCGCCGCTTACCGGAGCGATCGGGTCCTGCTGCCTGCTGCCTGCTGTGTGGGGATGCGAGTGAGGGAAAGATGGCCCCCACCCGTCCCCATAGCATTGCTGGGTGGAAGTGACGTCAAAACGTCAGTCCCGCCCATGCGTCTTAAGGAGAAATTTTTTTGTTGTCATTTTTTCAAATGACACAATTTCCATATATTTTTTTTTTTTTGCATTTAAGTCTAAATATGAGATCTGAGGTCTTTTTGCCCCCAGATCTCATATTTAAGAGGACCTGTCATGCTTTTTTCTATTACAAGGGATGTTTACATTCCTTGTAATAGGAATAAAAGTGATAATTTTTAAGTGTAAAAAATTATAAAATAATAAAAAATAAATAAGAAAACAGAAGCGAACGCGAACGCATACGCGAGTAGCGCCCGCATATGAAAATGGTGTTCAAACCACACGTGAGGTATCGCCACGATCGTTAGAGCGAGAGCAATAATTCTAGCCCTAGACCTCCTCTGTAGCTCAAAAAATGCAACCTATAGAATTTTTTAAACTGTAAAAGTTTGACGCCATGCCACGAGCGGGCGCAATTTTTAAGCGTGACATGTTGGGTATCATTTTACTCGGCGTAACATTATCTTTCACAATATATAAAAAAATTGGGCCAAATTTATTGTTGTCTTATTTTTTAATTCAAAAAAGTGAATTTTTTCCAAAAAAAGTGCGCTTGTAAGACGTCTGCGCAAATACGGTGTGACAAAAAGTATTGCAATGACCGCCATTTTATTCTCTAGGGTGTTAGGCCCCATACACACGAGAGGATTTATCCGCGAATACGGTCCAGCGGACCGTTTCCGCGGATAAATCCTCTCGAGGATTTCTGCGGATTTTCATGCGATGGAGTGTACTCACCATCGCATTGAAATCCGCGCCGAAATCCTCTGGCGACGACGTGTCGCGCCGTCGCCGCGATTATGACGCGGCGACGTGCGCGACGCTGTCATATAAGGAATTCCACGCATGCGTCGAATCATTACGACGCATGCGGGGGATCCCTTCGGACGGATGGATCCGGTGAGTCTATACAGACCAGCGGATCCATCCGTTGGGATGGATTCCAGCGGATAGATTTGTTTAGCATGTCAGCAAATATTTTATCTGCTGGAATCCATCCCAGGGGAGAAATATCCGCGGAAACAGATCCGCTGGCGTGTACACACCATAGGATCTATCCGCTGAAACCCATTTGCTGGGATTTATCTGCGGATGGATTCTATCGTGTGTATGGGGCCTTAGAAAAAAAAATATATAAACCTTGTGGACGGCCTTCCCAGAAGAGTTGAAGGTGTTATAGCTGCAAAGGGCGGGGCCAACTCAATATTGAACCCTACGGACTGAGACTGGGATGCCATTAAAGTTGATGTGCGTGTAAAGGCAGGTGTCCCAATACTTTCGGTAATATAATGTATGTGTTGAGTGTTCAGGGTGTGTCAAGGCGATATACAACGCAATAGAAATTGCGTCACCTGTGGATCTATTTGCACAATAGGAAAACTGATACTTATCCAGATCAACGGGAATGCTCTCCTTAAGATGTGATAATACAAAACATATAAATACATGGACGTTACCCTACGTTTTATCCCCTTAACCACTTCCCGCCGGCCTGTAGCAGAATAACCGCCGGGCGGTGGTTGCGTTATCCTGAATGGACGTCATATTACGTCCAGCAGGATTAGCTGTGGGGGCGTGCAGCACGGCGATCGGTAGTGGGTCACTCTGACGCACCACAACTCCGATCGTGGTAAAGAGCCTATAACGTAGGCTCTTTACCACGTGATCAGCTGTGACCAATCACAGCTCATCACAGCATGCAACCAGGAAGTGCCGGTAAATGGCTTTCCTCGGTTCGCGCTGATCGGCGGCTCTCCTGTCAGAGAAAGGTCCTGCGCTGATAATCAGCGCATTGATTATCAGCACAGCCCCCATGAGAGGTGCCCACCACAGCTGAAAGTCAGTGCCCATCAGATGCCAGTCAGTGCCCACCAAAGTGCCAATTAGTGCCAATCAGTGCCCATAAGGCCCCGTACACACGACCAAACATGTATGCTGAAACTGGTCCGCGGGCCAGTTTCAGCATACATGTTTGGTCGTGTGTAGGCGCGAGCGGGCCGAATTCCAGCAAACATTTGCCCGCCGGGCCTTTTCCCAGCAGACAAATATTCCTGGACGTGTTTTAAAACCGTCCGCTGGAATCCTGCCCGCTCGGACATGTACAGTCGTCAGTACAGACCTACCGTACATGTCCGAGCACCCGCCGTCCCTCGCATGCGTCGAATGACTTCGACGCATGCGTGGAAGCATTTAAATGGCAGGCCCGCCCACGTCGCGGCCATGCTCCGCGTATTGTTTACGCACGGACTTCTGTACGATGGTTAGTACAGCCATCGTACAGAAGCCCTCGGGCAGACATGTACGGTGAAAACGGTCCGACGGACCGGTTTCATCGTACATGTTTGCTCGTTAGTACCCGGCCTTAGTAATGCCTGTCAGTGCCCTAAACAGATGCCAATCAGTGCCCATCAAAAATGACTGTCAGTACCTCATCATCAGTGCTGCCTATCAGTGCCATCTATTAGTTCCCATCAGTGCTGCCTGTCAGTGCCATTTATCAGTGCCAACCAGTGCCACCTATCAGTGCACAGTGCTGTCTATCAGTGCCCATCAGTGCTGCATATCAGTGTCGCCTATCGGTGCCTATTAGTGCCATCTATTGGTTCCTATTAGTGCCCATCAGTGCCGCCTCTCAGTTCCCGGTATTGAAGATCATGCAAAGACAGAAAAATACTTGCTGACCTGCCAAAGTCCTGCAAATGGCTGACAACACACAGCATTTTGCCGGCTGAGTGGTGTCAACCCTGCCCAGTTGTCCTTTGATAAAATACTCAACCACTCTCGCTGTCAGGCTATTTTGACTCCAGATCTCTCAATAAAGAGGTATCTATTCTAGCACTATGTAAATAATAATTATGTGATGCTTACTTATTAACTTCTAAATAAATTGCACATCTATCAATAAATAACTAAAAACAGTTCATAAAAAAAGTGCTAATACACAAAGGGCCAAGTATAAATGAGAGTGTGCAAAAGGTCAAGAGAAAAGTCCACTTAAAAAGTCTCTAATTGTGAACCGTGCTTCACAAATACGCAGTGTATCTCCACACCGTAACTTGTGTCCCCTTCACCGGGTGCAGTGTGTAGCGTCCTCTACCATAGGTAGGCATTAGAGGGGAGTTTTTTTGCTTGTTTTGATCTGGGGGCAGAGAGTGGTTACTGTAGCAGTGGGTGTGACATCCTGCTCTTCAGTTCTTGGGCGCCTTCCCCTGCTTCCAGGGAGAATGTTCTGGAAGAGGGGCAGGGACGGGAGCTGGAGTGACAGGGAGCTCATGTGGGGAGCCCTGACCAATCCCCACCTGGCCTCTTTCATAAGCTCAGGTCCAGCCTACTGGAGGGAGTTGTCGGCTGGGAGACGTGAAGAATGGAATCTTAGATCGCAGCAGGAGGCCCATCCCCATCTGGGAGGGGGGGGGGCATGTGCACACCTCGGCGGAGGAGCCTGGGAGCTGGGAGGGAGACTCATTCTTACAAGGCCATGGAAGACGTGTCCTGGAACAGAGGGGCTGTAAAAGCGGTCGGTAAGAAAAAGCCTTACGTAAACGACGTAAAAAAATGCGCCAGGCGCACGTACGTTTCTGAATCGGCGTATCTAGCTCATTTACATATTCTACGCCGAAATTAACGGAAGCGCCACCTAGCGGCCAGTGTAAATATGCACCCTAAGATACGACGGCGTAGGAGACTTACGCCGCTCGTATCTTAGCCTAATTTAAGCGTATCTGGTTTCCAGAATACGCTTAAATTTACGACGGCGTAGATTCAGAGTTACGCCGGCGTAAACGTCTCTGAATCTAGCTATAAGTGTTTTGCTATAGAGACTTCAACCCCAACCAGGCAGGAGAACATTCGCCCTCCTGAGGCACTCTGTATCCCTCCATGTTTCTTTGCCTGTATCCACAGGGCCTAAAGCTGCCCCCCCCCCTCCCCTGCTCCTTCCTCCTCCCATCTCAAGCCTGCTCTCAGGGCCGGTGCTACCACTAGGCAAACTAGGCAGCTGGGGTTCCTACTCTCTTCAGCAATCAACTAAGTCTCAGCATCAGCAGGCAGCCGCCGCTCTGTTCGCACATAGAGTCAGAGGCGCAGCATTGGGGAAGGACTGTGTCTGTGTCCCAACTATGGAATAAATGGAAGCAAGCAAACATTCATTGATGGGCGCTGGTGAGGCTGCAGTTGATGGGTGCTGATGAGGTTGCATTGATGGGCGCTGGTAGGCAGGGGCGGACTGACCATTGAGTCACTCGGGCACTGCCCGAGGGCCCCATGCCACTAGGGGGCCCCATCAGGGTTGCCAGGCTCAGTAAAACCAGGGACAGTATGTAAAAATCTATGTTTTTTTTAGATCTGTCCCTGATATGTCCGAAACCGACATGCTTTTGATGTGAAAATCCTGAGATTTTAGCTGCCCCGCCTCTGCACTGCCTCCTGGCGTGGTGGCCATCTGTAAGCCCAGGGGCCCCATAATCTTCTATTGCCCGGGGGCCCCATGAGTTGTCAGTCCGCCCCTGCTGGTAGGCTGCATTGATGGGCGCTGGTAGGCTGCATTGATGGGCGCTGGTGAGGCTGCATAGTTGTCCGGCCGCCATAGTTGAGACCTGTCAAAGTGGGCCAGTCTGGATGAAGTCCAGGGCCAAATTTTTGTCCCAGTCCAGCCCTGCTGGTAAGGCTGCATTTGATGGGCTCTTCATTAAAAAGGTGGGGTTTATAAAGGCAGAGAAAAGGGGGTGGGGTCAGGGGTGAAGCCAATGGGGGCAGCGAAATTAGGTTTCGCCTAGGGTGTCAAAAATCCTTGCACTAGCCCTGCCTGCCCTGTATCTTATACAGCCTTGATGTGACATAATCAGGGAGCGCTTCCCTATAAGGAAGTTCCAGGGAGCCGTGCTTTGGGACCTGGAGTCTTCGACAGTGGAAAAAACCTAAATCTAAGTATATTTGCAGGAAAAGAGACAGTTGCACCGATCTGAAGAGTGGAGCTGTAGAATGGATGAATGGATATCGGAAACCACAGGGGTGATCAGGCTCAGATGTCTATATATTGGGGAACGAGAAGACAACCAAACAAATGAAAGACCACAGGTGCCGTGATGAAGGCTTACTGCCGAAACTCAACAGCCATTTCCTTTTACTCATGTCAAGTAAAGGATTCAGTAGTTGTCGGCAATTTAATTCGTTAGGTATATTTGCGCACAGAGGAATGAAGATATTTACTGAATATTGTTTTATAGACTCCGTAGGGTGCATTAGCGTGGAAAACATGGAGCCTTTAGCACTATAATTGCTATGAGCGTGAGAAAAACCCTTCTGAGAAGTGGCACTATCCATGTCTTATGCCAAAAACTGTCGCTCCCAGCAGTTTTTGAAACTGGTTTCTTTGTTCCGCATTAGTGATGTATTCCTTAGAAGAAAAAAAAAAAAGGAGTATCACGGTTATTACCTGCTGTGTGCCATCCTTTGTGCTTGCTGCTACCTGGAACTGGACCAGCGAAACTTGACTTTCTGCTTTACAAGCCAAACAGAAACCCAGGGATTGTCTATGAAGGAAGCACACGTTTTCAATGGAAATTAGTAGCCAGATTCAGTAAGACTGGCATAACTTTGAAGCGGCGTAGCGTATCGCATATACAGTACGATACGCCGCCGTAAGTCAAAGAGGCAAGTACTGTATTCACAAAGCACTTGCCTCCTAAGTTACGGCGGCGTAGGGTAAATGGGGCCGGCGTAAGCGCGCCTAATTCAAATGAGGATGAGGGGGCGTGTTTTATGTAAATGGGTGGTGACCCGACGTGATTGACGTTTTTTACGCATGCGCCGTCCGTGTACATATCCCAGTGTGCATTGCTCCAAAGTACGCCGCAAGGACGTATTGGTTTTCGACGTGAACGTAAATTACGTCCAGCCCCATTCACGGACGACTCACGCAAACGACGTAAAAATTTCAAATTTCGACGCGGGAACGACGGCCATACTTAACATTGGCTAGGCCAGCTATTTGTTCGACTAACTTTACGCCGGAAAAAGCCTTATGTAAACGACGGAAAAAAATGCGCCGGGCGCACGTACGTTTCTGAATCGGCGTATCTAGTCATTTGCATATTCTACGCCGAACTCAACTGAAGCGCCACCTAGCGGCCAGCGTAAATATGCACCCTAAGATACGACGGCGTAGGAGACTTACGCCGCTCGTATCTTAGCCTAATTTAAGCGTATCTGGTTTCCAGAATACGCATAAATTTGCGACGGCGTAGATTCAGAGTTACTAATCTTTTTAAAATAAAAATAAAAATAAAAATATTTGGAAACTCTATCCATCCATGACCAGCTTTAGTTATTTTTTCTTCCCCATTTATTTTTCTAATCCCCCTTCCCCTCCAGTGCTTGTCTCCAGGAATTCTCCTGCGCCTCTCCCTACCTGGCTCCTAGTCTGTCTGGCAATTCTTGGCAATTAATCCCTTTAGGGAAGCCTATCCCACCTCTACCTAAGAACTGGAATTTCAATTTCTCCATTATCTCATCCCTCACTCTGTTATCACCTTTTATCACTTGGCTCTTTGTTTAAGCTCACCACACACGATCAGAATATCCTACAAAAAAATACAGTTTTCGAAGCAATCATACAATAATCTAACCGTTAGTACACAGCTTTCGTCCAAAATTTTGCAAAGGAGAATTTTTTTCTCGTACGATATCAGATTGTACAATATTCGCTTTATCAGTACAGTTTTTGTGACCGCTGAAATTACAAACAGTTCAAAAATGTCCTTGGGTACAGGGCAGCCTCTGACGAAGTTGATGACGAAACGCGTTAAGTTGTGTCTACACGGCTACTCTTCTCGTCTGTCAAGCGTGGAACTTGACCCGGGTATCACCACTATCTTTCAACCTAGAGGAGTGGTCTATCTGTTACATGCTAAGTGCAATATGTAGGGAAGTATTTTATGGACAATAAATCTTTTAAATGGAATTATGCTATGTGATCATTCCTTTCATTTGGAATCATCATTGATGAGATGCGGAATCTGCACCAGTGTTTATAACCTTGGAGCTTAAGAGGTAGTCCTTGCCGTGATCGGCTGATGGGAGAAGGAGATATCTTATCTTCATTAATCTGAATTTTTTTTGTTTTTTAATTAGACATTTTGGGGAGTTTAATATCCTAAGGGAGCGGTGCTACACGAGGTGTGGTGACGGGAGGACCATTTCACAACCTTGGTTTCCTGGATGACTTGTCATTGTATTCATCACTCACCTTGCCTGGCTTTATTCTAAGGACATCGTGGCTGTTATAAATAGTTTACCCAAGGACATATTTCAATTGTGTGTAATTTCAGCGCTGCTAATGCAGGTACTTCCTTTGGAGGTTCTAGCATCTTTATTATTATATTGTAACTCTACTGGCTCCCTTAATATTGTAAACTTTTGCGCAAAATGTTAAAACTATGGCCCGGATTCAGAAAGACTTACGACGGGAGTATCAGTAGATACGCCGTCGTAAGTCCGAATCCGCGCCGTCGCAACTTTAAGCGTATGCTCAAACTGAGATACGCTTAAATGTTGCTAAGATACGACCGGCGTAAGTCTCCTACGCCGTCGTATCTTAATTGCATATTTACGCTGGCCGCTAGGGGCGTATACGCTGATTTACGCCTAGAAATATGTAAATCAGCTAGATACGCCAATTCACGAACGTACGCCCGGCCGTCGCATTACAGATACGCCGTTTACGTTAGGCTTTTTCCGGCGTAAAGTTACCCCTGCTCTATGAGGCGTACCAATGTTAAGTATGGTTGTTGGGCCAGCGTCAAATTTTTCACGTTTTACGTTGTTTGCGTAAGTCGTTCGTGAATAGGGCTGGGCGTCATTTACGCTCACGTCGAAAGCATTGGCTTCTTGCGGGTTAATTTGGAGCATGCGCACTGGGATACTTTCAAGGATGGCGCATGCGCCGTTCGTAAAAAGCGGGCTTACGCCGGCCTATTTACGCTACGCCGCCGCAACTTTGGTTTGTGAATACTGCACTTGCCTGTCAAAGTTGCGGAGGCGTAACGTAAATAGGATACGTTACGCCCGCACAAAGATGCGCTCTTCTACGTGAATCCGGGCCTAAGCCCCCGTTCACACCTAGGCGTATATACGCCTGTAGTGCGACGCCGCTGCAGCCCCGAGACGCTGGAGGGATGATTTAACATGCACCTCTATGGAGATGGTTCACATCTCCACGCCGTACGCCTGAAAACAAGTCCCGGACCTTTTTTTCATGCGGCTTTCGGCGTTCAGCATAGGAGATGAGAACCATCTCCATAGAGGGGGTAAGGCTGCATTCACAATCGCAGCGTTTTGTCGCCGCAAATCGCGGTACAAAACGCTGCAATTTGCCGCCGTAATTCGCGGGACAAAACGCCGCGATTTTGTACGCCAAGGTGTGAATGCAGCCTAACTCTACTGGCTCCCTTAATATTGTAAACTTTTGCGCAAAATGTTAAAACTATATATATCCTAAATAATATTTTTTTTAATAATTCCTTAGTTTTAACCACCCCCCTCCCCTCTATATTTAAAATTTTTCATTTTTCTGAACCCTCCTCATTTTATATTACATTGTCTTTTACCCCCTTCCCATATTTCACATTTCTCCTTTCTTATTCCCCCCCACCATTTTAATCTTCCTTTTGCTTTTGGTTTCTTTAATTTTTTTGCCTTCATTTTTGTATTTGATTAACTTCATTAAATGTTTTTTTTTTTGTTTTTTTTTTAATACGGGAAGATTTAGAACCTGTTTGACATGGTGGGATTTTCAAGGCACAACAAGACTTATAAGGGAAGTTTTTTTCTTGGCGCGTTTTATACCGTATTGCTTATTAATAAGTGTTCAAGTTTTTTCTTCGCTTTTCTGCATTATTCAAATAAAGTCACTCGATGCTTTACTCCAATTTGCGGAGTCTGTGTTTTGTATCCATCTACAGCTGGGCAAAGCTGGTGAGTTGGAAGCTTGAAGGGAGAGTGGATACAATTCAAAAAGTTCCCTGGTGGCAGCACGGCTGTCCTAATGCATGGGAGACCCTGGGCACTACCCAGGGGTCCCAGGTGCGTGGGGGCCCCATGATAATCTCTCATTACATCATACTTGCCAACTGTCCCGGATTGGCCAGGACAGTCATGCTTTTTATTAAGCTGTCACAGAACGTCTGTGTCCCGGGCAGCATCCTGGTACCTGTATTGTGCCTTCCTGATCCCCCCTGTACTGTGCCATTCCGCTTTCCCACTCTTTGTGTTGATTAGTCTTTCATTTATGGCATGCCTTAAAATCGATTTTATTGAAATTACTAATGTATATATATTTAATTCCATCAATGTTTTATACTTAAATTCTTGAGAGCAGGTCAGGGCCGTCTTAATAGCATCATGGGCCCCTGGGCAAAGTAATGCTCTGGGGCCCTTACAATGATGACAGTGAAGATAAACAGACATCAAGTAGGTAGGAGGCAGACTGCCTCCCCTGTGTATCCATCACTCTCAGTGCCATAATGGGCCCCCCAATTTCGGGGCAGCGTGGGCTCAAAAACCAGCTGCTTTGGGGAAGTGCAGGGGCCCCTCATGCAGCTATGGCCCCTGGGCAATGCCCAGGTGTGCCCTCTCATTAAGACAGCCCTGGAGCAGGTGCATAAATTGGGTCAGACTGGTAGGGGCCCCAGTGCATTACTTTGCCCAGGGGCCCATGATGGGAATAAGATGGCCCTGGGTGGCAGCAGTGTTCCGTTGTGTCCTCTGACCTCTATGTTGGTCTTGGAATAGTAAAGCATTCATTTGTCATAACTTTGTTTTTTAAATTGGAAGTAGATTTTTTTTGTGTTTCCCAGTCATTAAGATCTATCAGCGGCAAAACTTGACAACTTGACATTCATTGGGTGGAGAACAAACTGGTAAAACCAGCACAGGAATCATGATGTCAGAGAAGGAAGGGTGAAGCACACGAGGAACGTGTCAAAAGAGGTAAAGGTGGAGAACATGAGGAAGATGCCAAGAATTATTCCTAGACATCTCTAAATTCCTACAATGTAAAACCTAACAATGGAGATCTCTTTTTTTTTGGCGGTTAAAAATACCAAAGAAACCATTTTATTTTAACATTCTAATAACTAAAAAAAAAAAAAAAAAAAAGATGATCTTGCTGGAAATCATTTTTTTGTGCGTTTTCAGTTTTGCAGAAACACACTACAGTCCATGTAACATGGTTTCCTGTGGATGTAGTTCACATCTGTGCATTTTATGGAAAGGGCCAGGGACTTTTTTCTGGTTTTTGGTTCCATAGTCTTCAATTAATCAAAAATGTGTATTGAAAAACGCAAGATGCACCTGGAATATGCAAACTGCAACCTGCATAGGTGTGAATCAGGCCTAAGAAGCTGCAACACCAATAGAACCAGAGTGATGGAGGTTGCTGGTAAAGGTATGTTGGTGTGCACAGCCTATTGCATTAGGCACACCGTCCTTGCATGCGGCTCACAAGGGGTCCGGTGCGTCCTGGTTCACCGATTCAAGGCCGGTTTCAGCCCGGTTTTGGGCTGAAATCGAACCTGAAACGCACCATAAAAGCGCATGTTTTTCCGGCACATCGCACCGGACCCGCTGCTGAGATATGTGAACTGGCTCCATAGAGAGCCAGTCACATTCTCCTGCTATGCGAATTGAATGCGGGGAAACCTACATTCAATTTGCATAGGTGTGAACCCAGCCTCAGGGTGTGCATGTGTATGTGTATATATACTGACAGTGTCAGTAGAGCAGGGGACAGTGTCAGTAGAGCAGGGGACAGTGTCAGTAGAGCAGGGGACAGTGTCAGTAGAGCAGGGGATGGTGTCAGTAGAGCAGGGGACGGTGTCAGTAGAGCAGGGCACAGTGTCAGTAGAGCAGGGGACAGTGTCAGTAGAGCAGTGGACAGTGTCAGTAGAGCAGTGGACGGTGTCAGTAGAGCAGGGGACAGTGTCAGTAGAGCAGGGGACGGTGTCAGTAGAGCAGGGGACGGTGTCAGTAGAGCAGGGGACGGTGTCAGTAGAGCAGGGGACAGTGTCAGTAGAGCAGGGGACAGTGTCAGTAGAGCAGGGGACAGTGTCAGTAGAGCAGGGGACACTGTCAGTAGAGCAGGGGACACTGTCAGTAGAGCAGGGGACACTGTCAGTAGAGCAGAGGACGGTGTCAGTAGAGCAGGGGACACTGTCAGTAGAGCAGAGGATGGTGTCAGTAGAGCAGGGGACAGTGTCAGTAGAGCAGTGGACAGTGTCAGTAGAGCAGGGGACAGTGTCAGTAGAGCAGGGGACGGTGTCAGTAGAGCAGGGGACAGTGTCAGTAGAGCAGGGGACAGCGTCAGTAGAGCAGGGGACAGTGTCAGTAGAGCAGGGGACACTGTCAGTAGAGCAGGGGACACTGTCACTAGTTTTTGTTTGTTTTTATTATTTTATTTTTTACAATTGTTTTTTATTTGGTTTTACAATTTTTTTTTTTTATTTACTATTTTTTTTGTAGCCTTTGGTGAAATATCAAGGGTCTAAACAGGAGGAATCCTGGTGATTAGGGTTTGCCCAGGCACACCTGGCACACCCTGTGTGCACGCCTATGTATGTAGTACTTCTAAAACAGATTGCACTGAGTCAGAAAAATGTGAACACAAAAAAGCCAGAAGAAAGCATGATCAAGCCAATAGTCCTTGTCTGCTTATTGGTATCCCCCCCTCGAGTATAAAGGTTGAATGCAAGTAATAATAGATAACAAAAATAGCATTGAAATAAGACTGAATATCTGTCTGTAGGTCATATTACTACCAAACAGAGACAACTCAACTTATCACGTAGATACATGTTTATGACAACACGCTATACTGATAAAATATGCTCCAAGGATTGGGGTAAATGTCATTTAAGAACTGCCGGCTAGAGCATGAAGCTGGTAGAAACGACCCTTTCAGCACAGAAATATATACAGTATCTCACAAAAGTGAGTACACCCCTCACATTTTTGTAAATTTTTTACTATATCTTTTCATGTGACAACACTGAAGAAATGACACTTTGCTACAATGTTGTGTAGTGAGTGTACAGCTTGTATAACTAAGTAAATTTGCTTTCCCCTCAAAATAACTCAACACACAGCCAATAATGTCTAAACCGCTGGCAACAAAAATGAGTACACCCCTAAGTGAAAATGTCCAAATTGGGCCCAATTAGTCTCTTTCCCTCCCCGGTGTCATGAAACTCGTTAGTGATATAAGGTCTCAGTCAGGGGTCAAGTCCTGGGGAAAAAAGTGTGGGAACTCCCACCCAAGATCCACTTAAGCAAGTTCTTTCTAAATCCCGCAATGTCTCCTGGGAACAATGACAAAAGCTCCCAAGAGACATTGCGGCATCGAGGAAGTGACGGAATACCCGCACACTACCTGATGAATCCATATACAGGAAGCGGCCAGTAACATAAAGGATTGCTATGGTACACCTGCCCCTGACAGTGACTCGAGCTGGGCATCATCAATTTAGTGAAGGATTGGCTCTAGTCCTGCAAAGGGAACTGAGTTTCTGCTGTGAAAAAAGTGCAGGGACTCCGTTCCCACGCGTTCCCGCAAGACTTTTATCTCTCTCTATCCTAATTTCTTGTTTGTTATCCCCATCCCTCTCTAGACATCATTCTTGTTCTTTTTCTTATTCTTTCTCCCCCTTTTTCTTTGTTCCTCCCCCTCTTTTCCTCTCCCTTCCATGTATTCTCTATTTGTATTCCTTCTCTTACTCCCTGGTGGGGAGTATGGGATCAGTGGCAATGCTGGTGGGCAGTTGGGATCAGTGGCAGTGCTGGTGGGGAGTTGGGATCAGTGGCAGTGCCGGTAGGGGAGTTGGCAACAGTGGCAGTGTTGGTAGGGGAGTTGGGATCAGTGGCAGTGCCGGTAGGGGAGTTGGGATCAGTGGCAGTGCTGGTGGGGAGTTGGGATCAGTGGCAGTGCCGGTAGGGGAGTTGGGATCAGTGGCAGTGCTGGTGGGGAGTTGGGATCAGTGGCAGTGCCGGTAGGGGAGTTGGGATCAGTGGCAGTGCTGGTGGGGAGTTGGGATCAGTGGCAGTGCCGGTAGGGGAGTTGGGATCAGCCAACTTAGGTGCTCTTGATCAAGGTCATCTGCTGATCTGAGAACTGTAGTGGGGACTTTTAAAGGCAACTTTAATCACAGGTAGTGTTACTCACTGTGTCTCCCACTTTGTGGTGGGAGGAGAACAATAACTATAGGTAGATATTGATGGTCGGACTTTAAGGCCAAGGAAGTTTGTTAAAAATAAAGTTTTAATATCATCAATATAATACAAAAAAGCACATAGTTATAAAATACAAATACAAAAAATGACCACTGTAAACAAAATCCTTAGAAGTCGCCGACGCACGTTTCGCCGTGGGGCTTCTTCAGGACGATGACAAGGATTTTGTGGAATAATGTGTAACAGAGAACAAGTGGTTATATAGCAGATGGTCTCTCGATGGATGCATCCACAGGGCACGTATAGCAGGCGGTATAACACAACCGACAAGGAACTTGTCCTCAAATTTTGAAAGAATCTTGCAGTGACTTTGAGGTCAAAACAAAACGTATTTCAAACTTGAATTAGGCGTCACAGGTGTAGTTACACATCATCTGTACTAAAATGAGAGACCCTGCAGCCAACTGGGACAACAACCTTCTCACAAGCGACAGGATAAGATACCATCCGTACATAGCAAGTCCCCAATATACTGGTTCCTGTGCTGGACACTTTGTGGTGTCTCGTAGCAGTGACACCTATGCTGAAATCAGGAGATAGGGTCTCCTCCAGCCCCTCCCACTTCACATTCCTCACCAGTCAGCTGACCTCTAGTCTCTGCCTCCCAGCTATGCCGTGAACTGAATGGGCGGCTGTGAAGAGGCTGAGTGGGCAGCCGCAGGCTTCAGAAACAGCCCAGGTTTTGGGGACCCCTGGCAAATCCTCATTTGACCCCCAAGGGGGTCCCGACCCCCAGGTTGAGAACCACTGGTCTAGGCTATAAGACCCTGAAACTGAGCTACAGCACGGTGGCCAAGAAGACCATACAGCGGTTTACCAGGACAGGTTCCACTCAGAACAGGCCTTCGCCATAGTCGACCAAAGAAGTATCAATAAAGAATTTAGAAATATTTTCGGAGTTTCCGGGTCTCTTTCATTCGTTATATTTGCAGGAATGAAGATATTTACTGAAGATTGTTTTATAGACTCCGTAGGGTGCATTAGCGTGGAAAACATGGAGCCTTTAGCACTATAATTGCTAGGAATGCGAGAAAAATCCTTCGGAGAAATGGCACTGTCTTTTGCCAAAAACTGTTGCTCCCAGCAGTTTTTGAAACTGGTACGTTTGTTCCGCGTGATGTATTCCTTAAAAAAAAAAAAAGAGTATCACCTGCAGCGTGCCTCTCCCATCCTTTGTGCTTGCTGCTACCTGGAACTGGACCAGCCAAACTTGACTTTCTGCTTTCCAAGCCAAACAGAAACCCAGGGATTTCCTAGCAGTTAAAGATGGAAGCACACATGTTTTCAATGGAAAATATTTAAATACCCCCCCCCCCCCCTTGGCATTTTTTGTGTTTTGTTGCCTCACAACCTGGAATTAACATGGATTGTTTGAGGATTTGCATCATTTAACCACTTAAGGACCGGCTCACGTACATATACGTCATCACTTTAAAGACGAATATCTCGGTAACGGCAGCAGCTGCTGCCACAACCGAGATATCCATCTTTTCTGTGGCAGGTCCTGTAATCGATAATGGTGGTCTCCGCGGCGGATTCGCTGTAAGGTCACCGTTATCGGCGGTGGGAGAGGGGCCCCCCTCCCGCCACTCTCCCGTGCCCTCCGCCGCTTACCAGAGCCGTTGGTAGCGGTGGAGGCGATCGGGTCCTTCTCGTTGCTTGACATGGATACAAGTGAGGGCAAGATGGCCCCCACCCGTCTCCATAGCATAGCAGGGCGGAAGCGACGTCAAAACATGCGTCTTAAGCTGGCCATAGATGAGTAGAATTTCTAACGAAAGTTTTTTTGTTTTTCTAATCATTTGTGGGTCAGATGATCATTTTTGAGAAGATTCCGTAGAGCAGGATGTAAGATTTTTCTCGAACTTACACATTTCCAACAGTGTATGTGGATTTCATTCAATAAAGTCCATTCATTCCGAAATCAAATGTTAAAAGCAAATTAAATCTTTAGAACGACATTCAAATATTTTGTAATTTCTGTAAAAAATTTCCTAATGCCGCGTACACACAATCATTTTTCGGGTTGTAAAAAATGAAGTTTTTTTTTAATGTCATTATAAAAACGATCGTGTGTGGGCTTCAGAGCATTTTTTGGGTTCTGAAAAACGAGCAAAAAAAAATGCTCTATATTTTCACAACGTTTTTAACGTTGTCGTTTTTCGGGTTGTAAAAAAATGGTCGTGTGTGGGCTTTAACGACGTGAAAAATCCACGCATGCTCAGAAGAAAGTTAGGAGACGGGAGCGCTCGTTCTGGTTAAATTAGCGTTCGTAAAAGGGAGCTGCGGTGGCTCAGCGCGATTGGCACTGCGCTGACAAGCCATCAATTGAGTTTGGTGGTCTCAGCCCGGCTTCCGGTGGGTGTGCTATGCGAGGTAAGCCTGCGCTTAGTACGCCCACCCCCCTCCCACAAAAACCACCACACCTACACACGCACTCGAAATTGGGTTGACATGCACGCACTTTGACCACGCGGTCTCTAAAAAGAGAGGCGAAGGACTAACGGGGCTGGTTGAGCGGGCTAGATCCTCTCACTCCTTATAGGGAGTCCCTCTACCCCGTTGGGCTTCAAAGCGGAGCAGGTAGGGCGGGCTGTGTAGGAGGACCCCCTCACGCACCCGCCATTGCCACCCGGGGCATGGAGAAAGGTGGCAGATTGCCTCTGGGGGAGGCCTGCCTACTCCCAACTCCTGCAGTCCGGCTCCTCTCTCGAGCACAGGCACAAAATACACTATAAAAAAAAATAATAATAATTAGCGTTCGTAATGGAGTAAGCACATTCATCACGCTGTAACAGACAGAAAAGCGCGAATCATCTTTTACTAACACAAAATCAGCTAAAGCAGCCCAAAGGGTGGCGCCAACCGAATGGAACTTCCCCTTTATAGTGCCGTCGTACGTGTTGTACGTCACCGCGCTTTGCTAAAGCATTTTTTTTTCACGATCGTGTGTAGGCAAGGCCGTTTTAATGATCAGGTTAAAAAAAATTGTTTTTTCTCTAGAGCCTGAAAAACAAAATTTTCTACAACCCGAAAAATGATCGTGTGTACGCGGCATAAGACTTGCTAAAAAAAAAATCTTTGAAACTCTATCAATCCATGGACGGCTCTAGTTATTTTTTCCTTTTCTAATCCCTCTCCAGTGCTCGTCTCCAAGAATTCTCCAGATCCTCTCCCTACCCGTCTCCTAGTCTGTCTGGCAATTCTTGAAAATTCATCCCTTTAGGGAAGCCTATCCCACCTCTACCTGGAATTTTAATTTCTCCAGCAACTCACCCCTTTACGCTGTTATCACCTGGCTCTCCATTTAAAAAAAGAAAGACATATGAGGCTAATGTACCATGTAAATCTATGGTTGTCAAATGCTGTTCAGCTCCAAACTGCAAAAAAAAATATTTTTTATATCCAGAGGGATTGAAAAAAAAAGGGGGCTAAAAGACATAATAAAAGACATTCTATTATGTATCAAAAAGTCAAAAATACTTTATTGGATGATATACATGGTGGGTGGATAAATATAAGGAGACTAAGGCCCAGATTCTCGTACATGGGCGCAAAACGCGGCGGGCGTAACGTATCTCATTTACGTTACACCGCCGCAAGTTTTACAGGTAAGTGTAAGCACTTGCCTGTTTAGTTGTGGCGGCGTAGCGTAAATCACCCGGCGCAAGCCCGCCTAATTTAAATTAGCCGGGTAGGGGGCGTGAAGCATTTAAATTAAGCGCGTTCCCGCGCCGGACGTACTGCGCATGCGCCGTCCAAAAAATATCCCAGGGTGCATTGCTCCAAATGACGTCGCTACGACGTCATTGGTTTCGACGTGAACGTAAATGGCGTCCAGCAAACGCAAACAACGTAAATTTTTAAATTTCGCCGCGGGAACGACGGCCATACTTAACATTGGTTGCCCCTCATATAGCAGGGGCAACTTTACGCAGCGCAAAACTTACGGAAACGTCGTAACTTCACTGCGTCGACCGCGCGTACGTTCGGGAATTCGCGTATTTAGCTAATTTGCATACTCAAAGGGGAAAACGACGGAGGCGACACCTAGCGGCGAAAAAAAAATGCATTTAAGATCCGACAGCGTAAGAGCCTTACGCCTGTCGGATCTAATGGTTATCTATGCGTAACTGATTCTAAGAATCAGTCGCATAGATACGACGGCCCAGATTAGGACTTACGACGGCGTGCATGGCGTTGCGCCGTCGTAAGCCCTTTGAGAATCTGGGCCTAAAAGAGTATCATATGACCTGAGTGAAATGCCAAACAGATCATAATAACTCATAACAAGGACACATATGACAAACATGTAACAATGAACACAGTCTGGAGGGCTGTCTTAATGCATGGGCAACCCTCGGCACTACAGAGGGGCCCCAGGTGAATGGGGGCCCCATGATAATCTCTCATTACATCATACTTGCCAACTGTCCCGGATTGGCCAGGACAGTCATGCTTTTTTTTAAGCTGTCACAGAATGTCCCAGTACCTGTATTGTGCCTTCCTGATCCCCCCTGTACTGTGCCATCCCGCGTTCCCCCTCTTTGTGTTGATTAGTCTTTGATTTATGGCATGTTTTAAAATCGTTTTTATTGAAATGACTAATGTATATATATTTAATTCCATCAATGTTTTATACTTAAATTCTTGGGAGCAGGTGCATAAATTGGGTCAGACTGGTAGGGGCTCCAGTGCATTACTTTGCCCAGGGGCCCATGATGGGAATAAGATGGCCCTGGGTGGCAGCAGTGTTCCCTTGTGTCCTCTGACCTCTGTGTTGATCTTGCAGTAGTAAAGCATTCATTTGTCAAAACTTTGTTTTTTTTAGTTTGACAGAAGATTTTTTTTGTGTTTCCCAGTCATTAAGATCTATCAAAACTTGACAACTTGACATTCATTGGGTGGAGAACAAACTGGTAAAACCAGCACAGGAATCATGATGTCAGAGACGGAAGGGTGAAGCACACGAGGAACGTGTCAAAAGAGGAAAAGGCGAAGAACATGAGTAAGATGCCAAGAATTATTTAGACATCTCTAAATTTTTACAATGTAAAACCTAACAGTGGAGATCTCTTTTTTTTTGTCAGTTAAAAATACCAAAGAAACCATGTTGAACCATCCTATTAAGAAATATAAGGCTTCCCTCAGGCCTTGTACTCACGAGCAGACATGTCCGATGAAACCGGTCCGCGGACCGTTTTCATCGGACATGTCTGCCCGGGGACTTCTGTTCGATGGCTGTACACACCATCGAACAGAAGTCCGCGCGTAAACAATACGCGGGGCGTGTCCGCGGTGTCGCCGCGTCGATGACGCGGTGTCGCCGCGACAATGACGCGGCGACGTGGGCGGCCTGCCTTTAAAATGCTTCCACGCATGCGTCGAAGTCATTCGACGCATGCGAGGGATGGCGGGCGGCCGGACATGTACGGTAGGTCTGTACAGACGACCGTACATGTCCGGGCGGACAGGTTTCCAGCGGACTGTTTTAAAGCAAGTCCAGGAAACAGTTGTCCGCTGGAAACCTGTCCGATCCACCCGAAAATGGTCCGCTCGGGCCTACACACGGCCAAACATGTCTGCTGAAATTGGTCCGCGGACCAGTTTCAGCAGACATGTTTGGTCGTGAGTACGGGGCCTTACTCTTCAGCTACTGAATGAGGAGGCCAAGGCTTGCATCCCTCTGTGCTGGAGATCTGAGAATCCGCCGTCAAAATCCTTGTGGTTTTCCAAAGTGAACTGGGCTGATCCTAGGCGGGTGCGGGGGGTGCCCAGAGGGGGGGGGCACCGAGGTGTCAGAGTGCAGCTCCTCTCCTTGTTCTATGCACTCGGAGTAAGAAGCGACCGTGACGCTATTGTTAGGCGGTGCAGTCCGCCAGTCACGTGAATGAACTTAGGGGCATGGAGGACTGCACAGCTATTTTGCACAATCGGAGGAGACCTTCCGTGACACCCGGAGACCGTGGCAACACTTTGTGTACACAGATGCTCATCTTCAAGAGGTTCCTTAGCCTGGCGGACCTCCTGGACTTAGTCCTCTTCCCTGTACTATTTATCTCTTTATAATACCTGTTCTTCTCCTTCTGTACAAAGGAGGTTTGATCCTCTAATTATACCCTTCATAGTTACATAGTAGGTGAGGTTGAAAAAAGACACAAGTCCATCAAGTCCAACCTATGTGTGTGATTATAGGTCAGTATTACATTGTATATCCCTGTATGTTGTGGCCGTTCAGGTGCTTATCTAATAGTTTTTTTAAACTACCGATGCTCCCCGCTGAGACCACCACCTGTGGAAGGAAATTCCACCTCCTTGCCGCTCACGCTTACAGTAAAGAACCCTCTACGTAATTTAAGGTTAAACCTATTTTCTTCTCATTTTAATGAGTGGCCACGTGTCTTGTTAAACTCCCTTCCGCAAAAAAGTTGTATCCCTATTGTGGGGTCACCAGTATGGTCATGACTACCTTCTATTCCTCCCTCTCCTTTCTTCTCCCCACCCCACTTACCTGACTCAGTTCTGGGTGCTATTTTGTTGTACAGATATGTGAATATCCTGTTATGCATTAGCTCAATTTTATTGTCTCATGTCGTGTACACACGTCCATTTTTAATGTTCTAGAAAAAACAACTTTTTTTTCGACGTGATTCTTGTCAAGCCTGCCTTGCGCACACAAGATCGTGATAAAAATGCTGGAGCAAAGCGCGGTGACGTACAACACGTACGACGGCACTATAAAGGGGAAGTTCCATTTGGATGGCGCCACCCTTTGGGCTGCTTTTGCTGATTTCGTCTTAGTAAAAGTTTGGTGAGAGATGATTCGCGCTTTTCAGTTTTTGCGCTTTTTAGTGTTCGCGCTTTTCAGTCTGTTGAATGTGCTATCTCCATTACAAATGCTAGTTTTACCAGAACGAGCGCTCCCGTCTCATAACTTGCTTCTGAGCATGTGTGTTTTTTTCACGTCGTTAAACGCAAAAAATTACAGCATGTTCTAAATTTTTAATGCCCATTTTTCACGTCATGAAAAATGCTCTGGAGCCCACACACGATCGTTTTTAATGACCATTCATGAAAAACGGTCGTGTGTACGCGGCATGAGTCCATTGGCTACCAGAAGCCACACTTCTCGGTACATTGTATAATTTTGTTGAAATATAGTTGCATAGCTCCAAGCACACAAGTCTATGTTATTGGTTTCTCTTACTACTACTCTATCTGCCAAACGGGCTGTGTACATAATGGCCATTTTCATATTCAATTTGCTTTATTTGACCATTTATATTATATTATGTTAGGCCTGTGTAGTTAACAAAGTTTGCATTTTTATCTGACTGTGCTGCGTTTCTTCCTTTTTCCTTAGTTTGACTGTAAATTGCAACTTTTGAAAAATAAAGGAATTACAAAAAAAAAAGTGACAAACCATTAGATAGTAGCACAAAGATGAAATCTTCTAGAGTAGGTACATTAAATAGAATGCAGATTACAAGGCCCCAGACAACCATGTGAAGGTACACCGACGCTCCCCTCTCCCCCCGGAGACAGACATGAATGGGGGACCCCCCCCCCCCCCGGGGGACCCCCCCTGCAGGAGACAGACAGCCTCCTTACCTTAGGAAGCCCTGCCTGCACGGCAGTGGTGTATTTAGGTTTTGTGCTGCCCTAGGCCTGACTAAACTTGTGTACCCCCTAATTTAAATATGACCCACCCCTTCCTGTCAAGGCCACACCCCTTGCTGTTTAAGACCCACAATGACATTTTCGAGTGGAGACACTAGTTCTGATGGCCTGGGGGCACAATGGATTCCCTTAATTTGCATAGATTTCCTTTCACTTCCTCTTTGGCTATGGGGCAGGAAGTGAGGGGAGCCGCTGAGGGCGAGCCATAATGGCAGCTGATGGGTCGGTCGGTTTTCCCCTTGATTCTCCATGTGTCTTCTCCCTGCTCCTTCCCCTTGGCTAAAAGCCTTTTGCTTTTGTCACACAACTGGGTGGGCTCTGCACCCTGAGATGGAATCCATGCGTCCGGTGCCCTGTATGTAGATTAGGGGAAGGATGCATGGACGGGGGGCGGCGCTAATGGATGGGCCGCCACTGGAAGGTTAGTTTTTGCCAGGAGGGAACCTCAAACTAAGGGAGCAATGGCAAGAATGGCTACTGAGGGCAATGGCAAGGACGCCTACTGAGGGCAATGGCAAGGACACCTACTGAGGGCAATGGCAAGGACACCTACTGAGGGGAATGGTGGCTACTGAGGGCAATGGCAAGGACACCTACTGAGGGCAAGGACGCCTACTGAGGGCAATGGCAAGGACGCCTACTGAGGGCAATGGCAAGGACGCCTACTGAGGGCAATGGCAAGGATGCCTACTAAGGGCAAGGGCACCTACTGAGGGGAATGGTGGCTACAGAGGGCAATGGCAAGGACACCTACCAAGGGCAATGGCAAGGACACCTACTGAGGGCAATGGCAAGGACGCCTACTGAGGGCAATGGCAAGGGCGCCTACTGAGGGGAATGGTGGCTACTGAGGGCAATGGCAAGGACACCTACCGAGGGCAATGGCAAGGACGCCTACTAAGGGGAATGGCAAGGACACCTACTGAGGGGAATGGTGGCTACTGAGGGCAATGGCAAGGACGCCTACTAAGGGCAATGGAAAGGACACCTACCGAGGGCAATGGCAAGGACAACTACCGAGGGCAATGGCAAGGACACTTACCGAGAGAAATAGCGAGGATACACTACAGTCCATTTAACATGGAGTATAAAGGTTAAATGCAAGTAATAATAGATAATAAAAATAGCATTGAAATAAGACTGAATATCTGTCTGTAGGTCATATTACTACCAAACAGAGACAGCTAAACTTATCACGTAGATACATGTTTATGACAAAATGCTATACTGATAAAATATGCTCCAAGGATTGGGGTAAATGTCATATAAAAAACAGACTGCCGGCTAGAGCATTAAAAAGGAAAAAACAAATCCGGAAAAAAAAAACAACACCTGCAAGAGAAAGGCATAATGAGCTAGTATGCATAGCATTCTAGCTCATTATGAATTACTTACCTAAGATCGAAGCCCCTGAAGCTGTCCTCGATAACCTCCTCAGCTCAGCGAAGCTGGCCCCCCTACAATCAGCACAAATAAAAACTCAAGTGTGTTTCTTTAGTGCTACGTTTGTGCTGTTTTGTGCCGCAAAAATTTACATTTGTGTTGCTTTTATTTTGAAGATATTAGCAATTGTTTTTTTCCAGACTATGACATCACCTAGCCCCCCCCCCCCCCCCTACAACAGCCAAATGGCACAAAACTGGTCTCGTTGGTTAGTGCTACGTTTGTTCTGCTAAAATTTACGTTCTATCTTTTATCGTTTTGCGTTATTAATGATTTATTAAAGGTCACCAAAGGTCACTCAGCCCCCCTACAACGCCCAAATGACACAAAATTGTATGATTGAAAGTCCCAAAACCGCAGATGAATGCGTGCTGATGAATAAATCCTAATGCCGCATACACACGACCGTTTTTTTTTTAATGTCAGTAAAAATTATAGTGTGTGGGCTTCAGAGCATTTTTCGGGTTCTGAAAAACGGGCAAAAAAAAGTAACAATAAAATCATGTGAAAAAAATTATAAAAGGCAGTATGGGGTACACGGCATGTTACATGCCGTGTACCCCATACTGCCTTTTATAAATTTTTTCACGTGATTTTATTGTTACTTTTTTAAATAAAGCCTTCACGGTTTTACTTTTTGATCTGCACCATTGGACATGTCAAATCGCATCTCAAATCGGCGGCAATTGTCAGCAATGGCACTGTCCTAATCAGTGCGACGCCGCATCTGCGATTTCAAAAAGTAGTTCCTGTACTACTTTTTGCGATTTCGGGCCGCGATTTACATTAAATTGCGGCCGAAATCGCGGCGAAATCGCAGTAAAATCGCGCATTTTACCGCGATTTTGAATTCGCAGCAGTGTGAACCTAGGCAAAACCTGCATCATTTGGGAAGTGTTTTCACTTTTCCACTGGGAAGCATTTCTATGAACTTTCCTCACTGACCATTGAACTTTCCTATGTTGTTCATTGCACCTGCATAGTGTTTCCACCCACCTGGTCGTTAACACACATATGGACTGGTCATCATATTGGTCCCATGTTGAACGATCCTTCATTCACACTTCTTAGTATTTCATTGTTTTCATTTACACAGGTTATGTGATTATGGCAACATTTTTCACTCATCATTGTTATTAGCGCTGCACTTTTTTGTTTTGATATTTATTATAGCAAAAAGTTAAAAATATTGAATTTTTTTCAAAATTGTCGCTCTATTTTTGTTTATAGCGCAAAAAATAAAAACCGCAGAGGTGATCAAATACCACCAAAAGAAAGCTCTATTTGTGGGAAAAATAGGACGCCAATTTTGTTTGGGAGCCACGTCGCACGACCGCGCAATTGTCTAATAAAGCGACACAGTGCCGAATCGCAAAACCTGGCCATTTAGCTGCCTAAAGGTCCGGGGCTTAAGTGGTTAATGATCAAGTTGAAAAAAACTTAGTTTTTTCTAGAGCCTGAAAAACTTAGTTTTTTACAACCCCAAAAATGATTGTGTGTACGCGGCATAAGAGTTCATTCGTGAGGCGAATCAATCTTTATAGGGAAAATAGAAAAGACTTCCTTCCACCAATGGAGGCACCCATCAGCACGCATTCATCTGCGTTTTTGGGACTTTCAATTATACTATTTGCACTTTTATTTCTTCACATCACTGCATTTTAGATACACGTTTTACATTACGGAGTTGCACATGCTAAGGCTGGGTTCACACTACTACACTACTTTGATCCTACTTTGCTCTGTGTTCAATGTTTCCCTATGAGAGCGTCTTGTAGCGTCCTACACAAGTCGGTCCGACTTTGAAAATGCTCCCTGTACTACTTTTGGTCCTACATTGATCCTACTTCAGGCCCATTGAATATCATTGAAGTTGGACCAAAGTATACTGTTCATGAAAGTAGGATGGATGTAGGACCAATGTAGGATAAATGTAGGACCAATGTAGGATAAATGTAGGACCAATGTAGCAGAGCAAAGTAGGATGAAAGTAGTGTAGTAGTGTGAACCCAGCCTCAAGATGTTGTAGCTGCAACTGTATTGTTGTTCATTACCTTAGTTGTTTTCACTTTTTAACTCATTCATTAGCCTCATTATTGGGGTCTTATTAACCTTTCATTGGGGTTTCTTAATATTAAGTTTTAGCGCTATACCTATCACACAACACATTCTTTAAATTTTGTATCCACAATTTTTAGGTACTGGCAGCTTTCACTTAATTTTATGTTTTACCGCAGTGTTTTCCAATTCTTTTATTTTTTTTCCACACATATATATATATATATATATATATATATATATATATATATATATATATGTTAAAAAAGATGATGGGACACAAACTCCAATGCGATTAATTTACTGGTTGCTTCTTCAGACAGAACATTTGTAGTAATGCAAGGCTACTGTACAGTTACGAGCATACCATGCTCTTCATCAGGCTCTGTGCAACAATCTACTAAAAACAGCAATCTTATATACCAACATCACAGGGTGTGACCTCACAGGTGAGACCCATGATACCATTATTACTCTAAATTAACCCTTCACAGGTTAAATCCACTACTGATAAAAACATTTAGATCTAATTCATTTTTTCTCGTCAACTAATCTATGTTGTAGAAAAAATTGCAAAGAAATAGCAAAAGAAATAGCAAAAAATTAAAATAAAATAAATAAAAATAAAATAAATAAAAAATTGCTGAAAAATTACATCATACAAAAGAAAAAATTCAAAGCAACAAATCTCAGTTCCTCTATAGGCTGTATATTCTCATGGCTCACTCTAAAGTATATTTCATTTATTTTCTCCTATTCATTGCGATTCAATCCAATCTGAAAAGAGAACATGAGATTCAAACCTCTCAATCTTTATAAAAATAAATATAGCTCATAGTCCTTGTTCATTCCCTTAGGATGCAGGGATCGTAATCTATTTATCCACCATACTTCTCTCTGTTTTAATTTAAAAATTCTATCACCCCCTCGCCCGTCTCTAATGCTGCGTACGCACGATCATTTTTCGGGAATTAAAAAAACTTCGTTTTTCAGCATGTCCCAAAAACTATGTTTTTTCAACTTCATCATTAAAAACGACATTGCCCACACACCATCGTTTTAAAAAGATGCTCTAGCAAAGCGCGGTGACGTACAACACGTACGACGGCACTATAAAGGGGAAGTTCTATTCGCCTTTGGGCTGCTTTAGCTGATTCCGTGTTAGTAAAAGGCGATTTGTGCTTTTCTGTCTGTTACAGCGTGATGAATGTGCTTACTCCATTATGAACGGTAGTTCAACTTAACTTGCTTCTGGGCATGCGTGGGTTTAAAACGTCGTTTTAGCCCACACACGATCGTTTTTTACAATCCGGAAAATGAAATTTTTTAAAACGACGTTAAAAAATGCAGCATGTTCGAATTTTTTTTTTGTCGTTTTTCAGAAGCCGAAAAACGATGTGAAGCCCACACACGATCGTTTTAAATGACGTTTTTTAAAACGTCGTTTTTTTTCATGCCGAAAAATGATCGTGTGTACGCGGCATAAGTATTTCCTCCAAAACCATAAATCTCAAATCAGAATCCTTGTGTCCCTGTTCAAGATAATGCCTAGATACCGGCAATCCTGGTTCCTTATGTCTAATAGTGCTACGATGCTGTGCAATCCTGTCCTTCAATTGTTGTTTTGTTTCCCCAACTTATATATTAGCTTACATGGACACATTAGCATATAAATTAAATAGGAGGACTGACATGTGTGAAATCCTTTCACCCTTCATTATTAAACCACACTGTATGCAATATATATATATATATTTTTTCCCTGAAATATTCAAATTATGATAGTGACACTGTTATGCCGTGTACACACGAACGGATTTTCCGTTTGAAAAGAATCGTATGTTTTTTCCAACGGATTTCCACTCAAGCTTGGCTTGCATACACACAGATACACCAAATTACGACCGCCAAGAACGCGGTGACGTACAACACTACGACGAGCCAAGAAAAATTAAAGGGTTTGTAAAGGATTTTTTTTTTATCTTAATAGCTTCCTTTACCTTAAGGCCCCTTTCACATTGAGGAGTTTTTCAGGCGGTACAGCGCTAAAAATAGCGCTGCTATCCCGCCTGAAAAACTCCTTCACTGCAGACTCAATGTGAAAGCCGGAGGACTTTCACACTGAGGCGATGCGCTGGCGGGAGACAAAAAATCTCCTGTCAGCAGCATCTTTGGAGCGGTGAGAGGAGCAGCGTGTATATCGCTCCATCACCGCTCCTTCCCATTGAAAACAATGGGAAACCGCGGCAATACCGCCCGCAATGCGCCTCTATAGAGGCACATTGCGGGCGGTATTAACCCTTTATTGGCCGCTAGCGGGGGTTAATACCACACCGCTAGCGGCCGATTCCCGCGGCAATCCTGGCGGTATAGCGCCACTATTTTTAGCGGCGATATACCACCACCGCGGCTCCCGCTGTAATGTGAAAGGGGCCTCATGCAGTGCGTTTTTCATGTCCTCATTGTTCGTTTTTGCTCTCAAGTTGCTGTAATTCTTCTCTGATCTCCACACTTCCTGGTTGTTTGTTTCCCGATGACCACAGTGCTGGGAGCTTTCTCTCTGTGGTCACTAATCAAGGAGGTGTGATTACTGTGTGTCTAAGAGCCGGTTCACACTGGGGCGGCACGACTTCGGGGGCGACTCGGCCAGGCGACATGAAGACAACATCTAAGGTGACTTGCAAAATGACTTCTGTATAGAAGTCAATGCAGGTCCCCCCGAGTCGCCCCCGAAGTAGTACAAGAACCTTTTTCTAAGTCGGAGCGACTTGCGTCGCTCCTATTAGAACGGTTCTATTCACTAGAATAGGACGCGACTTGTCAGGCGGCTGCGTCGCCTGACGAGTCGCCCCAGTGTGAACCGGGTCTTAAACCCCTCAGCACCAATCAGTTTCGTTTTCCAAACCATCACTGCCCTGAATTGGTTCTGTGGCTCTGTACATCACAGAAGCAGGAAACAGCATGCAAAAACGAAACTAGAAACTGTAGGTACATTATATGATTGATTTTTATCTATTTTTTATCGTTTTTAAAAGGAATCAGTTAACTATTATGTCTCTTTACCCTGTAAACAGTCATTTCAGCATACATTTTTTTTATTATTTACAACTCCTTTAAGTTCAATGCTTCCGAGCATGCGTCAAATTGTTTGCGAGCATGCATGTTTTTTTTTCCATTGGAATTCCATACAGATGAACGGATTTTCCGATAGGAATTTTTTCTGACGGAAATTCCGACCGTGTGTACAGGGAATTACTGAACAGTGATTGTACGTATAGAGTGTTGCCAGTTGTGACAGGAGCATGGTGCTGCTGAGCAGGGGATGCTATGTGTAGAAAGCATTAGCTGGTACAAATGAGTGTCACAATCTCCCATTCCTCTATCACAGAGTGTCTTGCATTCATTGAAAAGAATGCAAGACATTTTTGGAATGGATGGAATGGATGGGCTGCAGGGCCAGTGACATGCTGTAATCTGTGTACAGCCAAAATTGTAAGGTGCGGCGCAGGATGTTCTGCGCTGACTGTACTCTGCTGGGGTAATAAAAGTAAGCATTACATAACACAGCAGTGGGCGGACCCGGCGCACATTGCACAAACTTCATTTATTTTTATTAGTTTTTACAGTGCAGGTGACCAAAAATTGTTCAACATTTAAACAAACAGTGGCGGCCGCTCATGCAGGGGCGCCGCCCCCCTAATCCATGCGCCTGGCCTCTAATCTACATGCAGGGCGCCGCACGCATTGATTCCAATCGTTTTTAGTTTTTTTTTAGAACCACATGATTACAACCAGAGGCTCTTATTGGCTACAAAAAGGGTGGGCTTGGGGCACAGAGTACTGCGCCCTGAGCCCACCCTGTTGTGTGAGATTAGCAAATTAATATTCGCCAATGTCTTCCTGTTTCTCCTCCTGGCCAGTCAGGAAGCAGGTCCTGAAATCTGATTGGCCGGGAGTCCTAAGACCCGATTGGCTGTGAGTCCTAAGTCCTGATTGGCCAGGAGGAGAAGCGGCCACTGGGACTTAGGTGGAGATGCAGGGGGGGAAGCCGCAGAAACGGCGACCTGGATGGGGTAAGTGCGGGGCTGGCTGGCTACGGGCGAGTGATGCGGCCATCGTGAGCTCTGGGGGGGTGGTTGGATGGATGGCTAGCTGTGAGAGGTGGATGGCTGAATAGGGGGGTGGTGGGCTGCCCCCCCCCCCCAAGAAAATTGAGCACCAGCCGCCACTGTAAACAAACCAAAGTTAAAAAAGTTTATTATTGGGGTTTACATACATTTTAATTGCTTGCTTGATTAATGATTGTGGTGCATTACATGCAGCTCACATTCAGAGGTGCATTGCGTGTGCTATTTACCCTTTTTCGGCCGCTAGCGGGGGTTAAAACCTCACCACTAGCGCCCAAATATCGCGGGAAATACGACGGTATACCACGGCTATACCGTCACAGCACCTCCACTGCCCAATGTGAAAGTAGCCTTACAATGCTGAAACTGACTCACTATAAACAGGTCTCAGGAAGAAAATCAAGGAGCCCAGGTGATGGACAGGCGCTGTATCCATAATGCCCGGTACACACAATCCGATTAACGATGATCGTCCTTTTTTTTTTTTGTATGCTAATCTCACGCCGAATCTGATGAGTTTACTAAAGTCGCGAAAATTCTCGTACGGCAGAATAAAAAAATCGGAAGTGATGTCATGCGTTGTAATGCATACTTTGCCGCAATGCACACTGGGATATGTACACGGACGGCGCATGCGCCGTTCGTAAAAAACATCAATCACGTCAGGTCACCCTCCATTAACATAAAACACGCCCCCTCAGCCTAATTTGAATTAGGCGCGCTTACGCCGGCCCCATTTACACTACGCTGCCGTAACTTAGCAGGCAAGTACTTTGTGAATACAGTACTTGCCTAGCTAACTTACGGCGGCGTAGTGTAAATACGATACGCTACGCCACCTTAAAGTTGCGGCAAGATACCTGAATCCAGCTATATGTATCATCTCACTTCAACAAGGAACACATGGGCTGAGTACTGGCTAGAGCTAATAATCAAAGCACCTAACTAGTTAACACATAAATTGCCAATGTATGTAGCATGGACATGTCTCCAATGGATTCTCATACTGGTATGGAGGCAACACAAGTAGGGTCATGCAACAACAATGCATCTGTGTATTCCTTCATAAGACCCATTGCTAATACTCTATTCAAGACTTGTTGAAAGAAAAGCTCATGTACCCTCAGCCATAGTAATGCCCATTTTGATTGTAGTGGGGCCCTCATGTTTGAGTTAAAGCGGGGGTTCACCCTATAAACGAAAAAAAAAATTTTTTTTTTCTTCTACCATAAAATCAGGCATAGTAGCGCGAGCTACAGTATGCCTGTCCCGATTTTTTTACCCCCGTACTCACCTTGTACTCGTACATCGAAGATACCGACTCCCCTCGGGGAATGGGCGTGCCTATGGAGACGGAGGATGATTGACGGCTGGCTCTGGCGCGTCACGCTTCTCCGGAAATAGCCGAAATAGGCTTGGCTCTTCACGGCGCCTGCGCATAGCCTGTGCGCAGGCGCCGTGAAGAGCCGAGACCTACTCCGGCTGTCTTCGGGGAGAGTGACGTGCCAGGGCCGGCCGTCAATCATCCTCCCTCTCCATAGGCACGCCCATTCCCCGCGGGAGCCGAAATCTTTAATGTACGAGTACACGGTGAGTACGGGGGTAAAAAAATCGGGACAGGCATACTGTAGCTCGCGCTACAATGCCTGTCTCGATGGTAAAATCATGTCAGTGAGGGTGAACTACCGCTTTAACACACATTGGGTTTAGACCAGTGGTCATCAACTCCTGTCCTCAGGGCCCACTAACAGGCCAGGTTTGCAAGATAACTGAAATGCATCACAGGTGATATCATTTGCTGCTCACTGATTGCAGTATTCTAGTCTGAATCTCCCCAAGGTAATACATAAAACCTGGCCTGTTAGTGGGCTCTGAGGTCAGGGTTGATAACCACTGGTTTAGACATCATATTCATTGGGACCAGACTCTCAGTGCATGAAAAAAATGCACTTATTTATGGCAGCTCAGTGTACCAGAATTCACATATTTTAACATCTGTGTATAGTGGTGTTTTCTCATGCCAATCCAAAGGCTTCAATACATTCTGCCTCTTTCCTGGAAACAGTATGCAGCAAGAAAAGTCGGAAATCCTCATCCAAATTCCTACAGGCAATGAATGATAGGACTGAAGCTAAAAGATCGGCATTACAACCTGGGATTTTGGGATACTTACACATAGGCCGGCGCTGGTGTTGGACCTAGGGTTGCCACCTGTCCAGGATTCACCCGGACAGTTCGGGATCTTGTGTCCGGGTTTCAGTCTGCCTGAAACCCGGACACATTATTCAGACTGGGCTGTGGCTCCCCAAGTAACTGAGGTAGTCACACAAAAATCTGTTGCCATTCGGGAGATGCGGGTCGCTGTCTGGGGCCAGGTTTGGCATCACTGAGGGGGAGCCACGATGTCAGCAAGAGCAGTTTGGCCACATCCACTGTTTGCCGCAGCGCGCTGCATTACCACTCTCCTTGAGGCACCCAAAGGTGCCCCCAGGTCTTTTATTATCCTATTGTGTATACTACGGAAAAAAACGTGCCCTGTGCCGCTAAAGTGTTCGGGTTTGGCTTGAAGAAAAGGTGGCAACCCTAGTTGGACCCTGCACAAATGCCGAGGTGGAAACTAACGTCTTGCATACAGCTTGCGCCAACAGCAGCGGCTCTTGATTTGGTGGCCCGCGTTTTAGCTTAATGCGGCCCCACTGGTAATTTGGATATATACCTCTTTTGTAGCCCCCAACAAATCCTGTTGGCAGCCAAGGTCGAGCAATCACTCGTCCCTCGGCCGCACCTGCGGCCATCCTCGGTGAGGGAAGTGAAGCATTGCGGCTTCACTGCCCGGTTCCCTACTGCACATGCGCGAGTATCGCGGCGTGCCGTCACTGGTCCTCGCTCTCTCCTGGGAACAGTGTGTTTCCCAGAAGACAGCGGGGGTGCGGGTAGGGGCAGGGCTGCCACACGAGACTATTCTCGGAAGTGGGTGCACACACCTGTCTTAGACAGTTATCTGCACCCCCCTGAAAGCTACCAAATGTGACACCGGAGGGGGGGGGTTCCGAAAAGCGGAAGTTCCATTTTTGGGTGGAACTCCGCTTTAAGATATATGAATGTTAGAAGTCATATCGTTTGAATGACAGGAGCAGCGCTGAGTTTTAAATGTATATGTTTTGTATCATTTGGGGTTTTTCGCCTTACACCAGGGGTCTCCAAACTTTCTAAACAAAGGGCGGTTTATTGTCCTTCAGACTTTAGGAGGGCCGGGCTGTGACCAATGAGAGTAAACATCAAAACATTTGGTATTGGGGGGTAATAATGCCTTATTGTTGGTATCATAGGGAGGAATGATGCCCGATTATTGGTGTCAGTGGAAGAAATGGTGCTCCATTGTTGGTGTCAGATGGCACAATAGTGTCTTGTATAAGTGGAAGGAATAGTGCCCCAAGGGCCAGTTAAAAGCGAGCAAAGGGCCACATCCGGCCCCAGGGCCGCAGTTTGGAGACCACCGCCTTACACTATAGCAGCAACAGCTATATATTTTTCTATTTCATATTTTCTTCTCATAGCGCGGGTTATTTTTTTCACGTTATTAAAGCCCACACACGACCATTTTTTACGACGTTAAAAACGGCGTGAAAAAATTTGAGCATGTTCGAAATTTTTAATGCCCATTTTTTACATAGTGAAAAATGCTCTGGAGCCCGCACACGATCGTTTTTAATGACATAATTTTTTTTTTATTTTTTACAACCCGAAAAGCGGTTGTGTGTACGCGGCATTAGAGTGTGGCCATTGGAGAAGTGACTAATGGAAAGTGGCCAGCTGGCAAGCTCAGCATGTTCCCTAACTAAGGCAGAGCATAATAACCATGGCTAGAAGGCATATATATCAGGAATCAATGAGGAGCATAACAAAGGGCTCAAGTCCTGTAATGCTTAGTAGTCTCGCCTGGTTTAGGTTCATCGCAGGCAAGTAATTTAAAGGCGCATTTTCAAGTTAGAACAGAAACAAAAGCTCCTCGAACTACTGTATGCACTGCATCCTTTTAGCCATGATGATTTTATGACAAGGCATGACAATAAACAGGGAGCAATTCAATCATTCCAGGAAGGAGGTAGAAAAAAAAAAACAAAGTTTACCTTTCTCAGGAACACAGGATGTCATGTTTACGTAACCGAGTAGGTGCGTTGGCGTGTGCAGAGGTGCCCCTATGATCAACTACAACCCCTAATTTACTGACATCCCTTCCTTTGTGATAATAATATAACGTGGATACTTCCTTGTGCGCAGGGGTAGGAAGGAATTTATTGTTATACCTGGAAACTCGTAGAAGTCCATGAGCCTCAATGGAATGATGATGGGTTGGGTGTGTCAATTAGCGCCCAGCAGAAAACGGTATGTACAGCATCAAAAAAATAATAATAGCCTTAATCGTATTGTAATGTGGGGGGCAAGTGTAATAAGAAAAAGTAGTTTTTAGGGTGAACCTCCCCTTTAAGCTTCCTAACCCACACAGCACAGACTCCTGGGAATGTAGTGGGTGTAACTTTCCAGGAGTCTGTGCACTCCCCAGTCTCAAAGAATCATGTGACTTGGACAGTACAGGTGCTGAAACCTGATCTGAAACCTATTACACTGCTTGTGCAGCACTGAGCATGTGCGAGATTTGCAAGGCTGAAATCCAGGAAGTCATACAGTCTGGCTTCATGATGCCCACACTTAAGATGGCCCCAGTCAATTTCTATTTTTATAAAGTGTCTAAATGCTGTAACAACCTAACAAAACGGACCTTAGTTTACAGACTAACTTTACTAGAATACATTAAGCTTGTGTATTACAGAGGTATTTATATATAAAAAGTGAAATTGTGGCCGGAACTCCGCTTTAAATCGTTCAGGAGAGGTTGTAAAAATGTCCCGTATACATGAAGGCTAAGCGCGTGTACGAGGCTTAAAGCGGTGGTTCACCCTGCAGAACAACTTTTTAGCATACAATTCGGCATTGTAGCGCGAGCTACAGTATGCCGGTCTTAATTTTTTTATCGCCGTACTCACAGTGTAATCGTACATAGTAGATTCCATCTGCCGCGGGGAATGGGCGTTCCTTTCAAGAGGGAGGGTGATTGACGGCCGGCTCTGGCGCGTCACGCTCCCCGAAGACAGCCGGAGTAGGTCTCGGCTCTTCACCGCGCCTGCGCACAGACTATGCGCAGGCGCCGTGAAGAGCCAAGCCTATTTCGGCTATTTCCGGAGAAGCGTGACGCGCCAGAGCCGGCCGTCAATCACCTTCCGTCTGGATTGGAACGCCCATTCCCCGTGGGCAGTCGGAATCTACGATGTACGATTACACTGTGAGTACGGCGATAAAAAAATTAAGACCGGCATACTGTAGCTCGCGCTACAATGCCGAATTTTAGGCTAGAAGAAAAACATTTTTTTTTTTATTTTATAGGGTGAACCCCCGCTTTAAGTTTTAGATAAAATTGAGAAGGATTAGAACCTATATGAGGCTTGCTGCTTTTTTGGATTTATTTTGAATATATTTGGACAGCAGCTCTGGTACCTCCCCCTACTTGCTGGAACTGTGAAGAAGCTTCCAGAAGAATGGGTGGGAGGTTAGGAGGAGCTGCTTAGAGTATTGAGGAGGGCCCCAGCAAGTGCGCTGGCAGGGGGTGGGCACCTCTTAAATACTCTGAGTCATACCAGCAAGGGCAGTCAGGTGGGAGATGGAGTGCTGAGGAGGCTGTCAGTGGCCCTTGAGAATGCCCCCCCCTATGCATACCCCCAAACCGTCCCGGATTCCGCGGGATCCTCCCGCAAATCTAAGTGTGTCCCGCGGACTAGATTCCCGGAAAACAGGGCCCCGGGCGCGACATTACGGGGGGGGCGACATTCCGTGCCTCCATGTTTGATTTCCCCAGCCATGTTTGGTGTCCGGTGCCTGGCCTGTGATTGGGCGTATTGGCGTCATGTGCGTCATGGGGCTGGCCTGTCTGTGAACGTCTAGAAGTCCCGCCTCCGCACATGACCGCTATACGCCCACAGTGCGAGAAATACGGACCATGGTGGATGATGGTGGATGGTGGTGGCGATTGGTGCAGGTGGAAGGGGGTGCTGCAGGTTGATGGCGCTGGCGGGGATTCGGGACAGAGGTATAGGAGAATCCCCCCCCCCCCCCGGTTAACAACTTTGATCCCTGCCCCCCCCCCCCCCGCTCAACAACTTTGATCCCCGGCACCCACCCCCCGCGCTCAACAATATGTCCCGCATTGGATTTATTAAATGTTGGTGGGAGGTATGCCCTATGTATATAGGAGAGTTGTCCCAAAAGTGGGCATCCCATAATATCCCTATCCAAGTTTTATCCCCTCAATAAAAATATAAAAAAACAAGCACTGGACTGTTTCTTGACTCTGGGAGCCTGTGAGGATTTGGTGTGCCTGGCTGTGCAGGGTGGGGGATCCCCGATCCAGCGGCTCCTACAAGACAGTTTTTAGCATGCTCATGGTCTCTGACCATCTTTCGTAGTATGCTTGTAGTCTCTGATTATCTTCTGTAGCATGTTAACAGTCTCTTATCATCTCTTGTAGCTCATAGCCTCTGGCAGCTTTCTGTATCATTAAAATAACTGAATATTATTTCGAGCCCTAGGTGATGTCAGGAAACTGCACTCCAGGCCTCCTATATCAAGAAAGTGCACGACCCTCTAAAGCAGTGGTTCTCAACCTGGGGGTCGGGACCCCCTCGGGGGTCGAATGAGGATTTGCCAGGGGTCACCAAATCTTGGTCTGTTCCTGAAGCCTGCATCACTCTCCCAGCCTTTTTGCTATGCCTGGAGCCTGTGGCCACTCAGCTGGGCTGTTCCTGGAACCCGCAGCTGCCCACCCAGCCTCTTCGCAGGCACCCATTCAGTTCACGGCATGGCTGGGGGCAAAGACTAGTCAGCTGACTGGTGAGGAATGTAAAGTGGGAGGGGCTGGAGGAGACCCTATCTCCTGATTTCGGCATAGGTGTCACTGCTACGAGAAACAACGAAGTCGGAAACACAGTGAAGCCGGAGGCACAGTCAGTGACACTACCTGTGATTATAGTTGCCATTAAAAGGACTCGGGGAGTGCTAAATATCTGTGGGTTAGGGGCGCAAATTACTTGTCTTGCCTTGCCTAACAACCCACGCTATGAAAATAATTTTACTGTTAGGGGTCCCCACAACTTGGGAAATTTCATCAAGGGGTCACGGCACTACAAGGTTGAGAACCACTACTCTAAAGTCTATAGCCAGCCTTGCACAGTGCGCTGAAAATGTCATTCGCCTCTAAATACACTTTGTTCTTTATCTCGGTTCTGGGGGTCTGCTTCTTTCTAATCAAATCCTTTTATTGCTGGCTGATAGGAGTGGAAAATTTGTGCACATACCAGGAGTTTATCTCTTTATTGCTTTTAGGTTCCTCTTACAAGTGAGAAGTGACTGAGCGTTCCGTGGTTCATCATCCTATTCCCATCCAAGAATAGAAAGTGAATGGAAGAGGTGATAATAGATGACATACAACATTCTGTTCTTGCCTTTTGCATCACATCACTGTGATCATTAAAAACGACGTTGCCCACACACCATCGTTTAAAAAAAATGATGAACAAAGTGCGGTGACGTACAAGACGTATGACGGCACTTTGAAGGGGAAGTTCTATTCGCCTTTGGGCTGCTTTTAGCCGATTCCGTGTTAGTAAAAGACGATTCGCGCTTTTTTGTCTGTTACAGCGTGATGAATGTGCTTACTCCATTATGAACGGTAGTTTTACCAGAACGAGCGCTCCCGTCTCATAACTTGCTTCTGAGCATGCGCGGGTTTAAAACGTCGTTTTAGCTCACACACGATCATTTTTTACAAGCCGAAAAACAACAAAAGAAGCCGAAAAACGATGTGAAGCCCACACACCATGATTTTAAATGACGTTTTTTAAAAATGTCATTTTTTTTCATGCCGAAAAACGACCGTGTGTACGCGACATTAACTGCTTGCCGACCAGCCGCCGTCATTCTACGGCGGCAGGTCGGCTCTGCTGGGCGAGAGCCCGTAGCTATACGGCGGCTCTTCGAGCCGCCACTAGGGGCGCGTGCGCGCCGCCGCTCGCCCCTGACTCCCGTGCGTGTGCCCGGCGGGCGCGATCGCCGCCGGGCACACGCGATCGCTCGTTACAGAGCGGGGACCGGGAGCTGTGTGTGTAAACACACAGCTCCCGGTCCTGTCAGCAGGGGAAATGCTGATCCTCTGTTCATACATTGTATGAACAGAAGATCAGTGTTTCCCCTAGTGAGGCCACCCCCCCCCCCACAGTAAAAACACGCCCAGGCATACTTAACCCCTTCCCCACCCCCTAGTGTTAACCCCTTCACTGCCAGTGGCATTTTTATAGCACTGATCGCTATAAAAATGCCAATGGTCCCAAAAATGTGTCAAAAGTGTCCGAAGTGTCCGCCATAATGTCGCAGTACCGAAAAAAAAATCGCTGAACGCCGCCATTACTAGTAAAAAAAAATATTAATAAAAATGCCATAAAAATACCCCCTATTTTGTAAACGCTATAACTTTTGCGCAAACCAATCAATTAACGCTTATTGCGTTTTTTTTTTAATGAAAAATATATAGAAGAATACGTATCGGCCTAAACTGAGGAAAAAAAAAAAATTATATATTTTTGGGGGATATTTATTATGGCAAAAAGTAAAAAATATTCATTTTTTTCAAAATTGTCGCTATATTTTTGTTTATAGCGCAAAAAATAAAAACCGCAGAGGTGATCAAATACCACCAAAAGAAAGCTCTATTTGTGGGAAAAAAAGGACGCCAATTTTGTTTGGGAGCCACGTCGCACGACCGCGCAATTGTCTGTTAAAGCGACGCAGTCCCGAATCGCAAAAAGGTCTCTGATCTTTGGGCAGCAATATGGTCCGGGGGGTAAGTGGTTAAAGATAGAAGTAAAAAAATGGGTTACAATATGTAGCGATACCCCCTCAGGGGCCGCTGGTTGATTTGGGATTGGCGTATTTAAGTTACCTCTCAGTGTTGTCTAGGGGTGTAGTTGATGAGTAGAGTAGTGAGCGAATGTCCAGTCAATAAAAGAAGGTTTTTAAATGCTTTATTTCCAGGCCCAACATGGCCAACATCAACATGAGGTAGAGCAAGAAGGTTGATGAAGTAATAGAGAACTTTGCGGTATCAGGCCTGGATGGGAACCAAGCAATCCTGCTCTCAACAGCACAGTAGTACAATAGTAGTAGTCACCTTTCGTCGCCACTCTAGCCAGAGTGGGTGAAGTGCCCCCGGACAGACTCCTGCCACAAGCCTGGCAGCCGAAGTGCCACTTTAGATTGCTGGGAGGAACAGGCCTCTGCCACAGGCCCGGCTCTAGGGACCTCTGCCACAGGTCTAATACTTGGATGAGCTGAACGGATTGAGCGAATCCTTCCAGTAGATTAAATTAGGGTCACCGGGTGACAGTAGGAATGTACCCGTCATTGTCCCTATCACCAGATCCCCGATGGTTCGTTCAAGCCCTATTGGACAACCTGCCTCCGGGTTCCCCTCAAGCCGACCCCCCATCGAACGGCACTTAGCCTGGGATCTCCTCAATAGATCCGGGGACCCAGCAAGTCACTGGAGCCCCTTTCAGCAACATGGAGCTCCGCGTAGCATGCGACCCTGGCCTGGTAGGCCATATCGCCGGGGTCCGTTGGATGCGCACACCCTAAAGGTGGGTGCCGCACCTGGAACCAGGAACCCGCGAAGAACCAATGAAAACGGCGTCTGCCACAGATATACTCTCTCCCAGCATGTACAGCAAGGCTCAACTCCTCTCATTGGCTGCTGGGGAAAGTTTCTCCGCCAGAACCCCTCTAGCGCCAACTGTCGCCCAGGGGTGGAATCAGCACCCCTGGAGCGCAGGCCGACCTACAGGACAGTTCAGGAATGGCAGCAGCCCAGAATTTAGCAAATTGTGAAAGGGAGCAAAATAACTCTCCCATTCCCCACTAACTTTAGCGTAGTGCCCATACTGAAAGTAAGGGGGCGCTACACAATATTTATACCAGATGCCAATTATGGCAAAATGAAAAGATGAGTAATATACTCTATAACTATTGACATTCCACCTCCACAAATACAGATCGTCACATGATTGGCTCAGCAGGATGGCAGCATTTATGTCATGCAAGCCTCAGGAAAGGACAAGAGTGTCATAGACTTGGAATGTATCTTCCTCAATGAGCAGATAAAGGAAGCCCTGAAGGGATCTCCAATGCTTTTGAAGGGTAAATAATTCCAGACGTCCGTCGTGCCCGTTTTCCTTTATTTCACAAATCTTCCAGGAAGTAATGATTGTAAAAAACGCGTGGTATTTAGGCTGAGTCTCCATGGACATTGGGTGCATCTCCATGGGAGAAGCAAAGTGGCTCAATGGTCAGCTGTGCCAAAGTGACACCAGACAATTGGGGAAGTGTGCACTAGGTACTTTCCTAGGGCTGATTTACTAAAGCTTTTGCCAACACGCCGATACCGTGTCTTGGCATATATGAACATTTGCACAAATTCGCCTGAGACATTTGCAAACAAACTGAAAAAAAACCCCCCATCAATTGCAGACACTGTGTCCATCAAACGCAGCTACTGTGCCCATCAATTGCCACCAATGTGCCATCAAACGCAGCTACTGTGCCATTAAATGCAGCCACTGTGCCATCAAGCGCAGCCACTGTGCCATCAAACGCAGCCACAGTGCCCATTAAGCGCAGCCTGGGTGACCATCAAGCGCAACCACAGTGCCCATCAAGCACAGCCACTGTGCCCATCAAGCTCAGCCACTGAGCGCATCCACTGTGCCATCAAGCGCAGCCACAGTGCCCATCAAGCGCAACCACAGTGCCCATCAAGTGCAGCCACTGTGCCCATCAAGCGCATCCACTGTGTCATCAAAGGCAGCCACTGTGCCATCAAGCGCAGCTACTGTGCCCATCAAGCGCAGCCACTGTGCCCATCAAGCGCAGCCACTGTGCCCATCAAGCACAGCCACTGTGCCCATCAAGCTCAGCCACTGAGCGCATCCACTGTGCCATCAAGCGCAGCCACAGTGCCCATCAAGCGCAGCCACAGTGCCCATCAAGCGCAACCACAGTGCCCATCAAGTGCAGCCACTGTGCCCATCAAGCGCATCCACTGTGTCATCAAAGGCAGCCACTGTGCCATCAAGCGCAGCTACTGTGCCCATCAAGCGCAGCCACTGTGCCCATCAAGCGCAGCCACTGTGCCCATCAAGCGCAGCCACTGTGTCCATCAAGCGCAGCCACTGTGTCCATCAAGCGCAGCCACTGTGTCCATCAAGCGCAGCCACTGTGTCCATCAAGCGTAGCCACTGTGCCATCAAACGCAGCTACTGTGCCCATCAAGCGCAGCCACTGTGCCATCAAGCGCAGCCACTGTGCCCATCAAACGCAGCCACTGTGCCCATCAAGCGCATCCACTGTGCCATCAAAGGCAGCCACTGTGCCATCAAACGCAGCTACTGTGCCCATCAAGCACAGCCACTGTGCCCATCAATCGCATCCACTGTGCCATCAAACGCAGCTACTGTGCCCATCAAGCGTAGCCACTGTGCCATCAAACGCAGCCACTGCCCCCATAAATTGCCGCCACTGTGCCATCAAACGCAGCTACTGTACCCATCAATTGCTGCCAGTGTGCCCATCAATTGCCGCTACTGTGCCCATCAATTGCTGACACTGTGCCCCATCAAATGCTGCCAGTGTGCCCATCAATTGCCACTACTGTGTCCCATCAAATGCTGCCCGCCACTTATCTGTCTGGCAGCAGTATCCAGCACATCCTTCATGTCTTCTTCCGTCCTCTATCAGGCGTCCAAAATCAGGACCCGACGTTTCAGCCAATCAGGTGACAGGTAACAGAGCCGAGCACCTGATTGGCTGAGAGGCAGTTCAGTGTAAGCAAAGAGAATTACTTAATTTTGCTAACACAACGCCTATGGCTCTAAATTAGGTGCTTCCAAAAAACACCCCCGCTGTTGTATTTTAGTTGCCCGGCACCGAAAAGGGGCCGGACACTTGAATGGGGAGTGTCAGCGGCGACCATAGATAGATTCCTGCAATGCATGAATCTATCTATGGTGAAAGAGGGGTGCCAGGAGACAGGGGGCGGCGCCCATGCGCCCCTTATGGAGGCACTGCCACTGTGTGTTAGAGAAGTGTATCTAGGACAGGTACAAGGGGCCTGGATGCAGATAAAAATAAAGCAACTCACAAGAAAGAAGTGAGCGGCTCTATCTTTATCTACAATAAATGATTTACTTACTGGTGCCCTTAGATGGCGCTGCTCCTTTCTGTTTGTATCTTCTCCAGAGTTCCTTCTAGCACGTTATGAGACGGCCGCCAATCGCCTTTTTGGATCTTAGGGATTGTCATTTGGACTTTACGGACTTCATTGTTTTAACCACAAGCCGACCAACCATCATTATACTGTGGCAGGTTGGCTCTTGCCCGCAAATCACAGTAGCTGTACGTTGGCCCTTTAAACAGCTATAGCAGGCGCCCGTTGCACGGCGGGGGACCCAAAGCGTGTGGGCGGCGGGCACGAGAGCCAGAACAGGGATGTGTGTGTGTGAAAACAAATCCCCATTCTGTAGACAGCTCGTCGGGTTTCTACTAGTTAGGAACAGCGATATGTCTCCTCCTCTAATCAGTCCCATCCCCCCCTACAGTTAGAAACACTCACGAGGGAACACATTTAACCCCTTGATCGCCCCTAGTGTTAACCCCTTCCCTACTAGTGACCTTTACACAGTAATCAGTGCATTTTTATAGCGCTGATCGCTGTATACATGTCAATGGTCCCAAAAATGTGTCAAAAGTGGCCGATCTGTCCGCCACAATGTCGCAGTCCCGCTAAAAATCACAAATCGTTGCCATTACTAGTAAAATAATAATAATAAAAATGCTATAGATCTATCCCCTATTTTGTAGACGCTATAATTTTTGTGTAAACAAGGCTTCCCCGTTCTTCACTGTGGCGCCGTCACCGATCGTGTGTCTCCTTCTATAGGGAAACACAATCGATGATGTCACACCTACAGCCACACCCCCCTACAGTTAGAAACAGACATGAGGTCACACTTAACCCCTTCATCGCCACCTTGTGGTTACTCCCAAACTGCAATTGTCATTTTCACAGTAAACAATGCATTTTTAATGCATTTTTTGCTGTGAAAATGACAATGGTCCCAAAAATGTGTCAAAATTGTCTAAAGTGCCCTCCATAATGTCGCAGTCACGAAAAAAACCGCTGATCGCCGCCATTAGTAGTAAAAAAAAAAAAGTTATTAAAAATGCAATAAATATATCCCCTATTTTGTAAATGCTATTCATTTTGCGCAAACCAACCGATAAACGCTTATTGCGATTTTTTTTTACCAAAAATAGGTAGAAGAATACGTATCGGCCTAAACTGAGGAAAAAAAATGTTTTTATATATTTTTGGGGGATATTTATTATAGCAAAAAGTAAAAAATATAGATTTTTTTTCAAAATTGTCGCTCTATTTTTGTTTATAGCGCAAAAAATAAAAACCGCAGAGGTGATCAAATACCACCAAAAGAAAGCTCTATTTGTGGGGAAAAAAGGACGCCAATTTTGTTTGGGAGCCACGTTGCGCGACCGCGCAATTGTCAGTTAAAGCGACGCAGTGCCGAATCGCAAAAACTGGCCGGGTCGTTTAGCTGCCTAAAGGTCCGGGTCTTAAGTGGTTAAAGGCAGGCGTCCCAATACTTTTGGTAATATAATATATGTTGAACGGAACTCCTGCAAAGTTTATGTTCCTTTTGGACAAACGATGACAATTTGTTCTGTTTGACTGATCTGTAGGTATGTGATGACCTCATCAAAGTTAAACATTAGGCTCTGACCTGCTTGTAGATTCGCATCCGTCATCTTTTTAGCTGATCTTCAGCACTTTTGCATACAAATAGCTTTTTGTGGATTGTATTTAACCACTTCAATACCGGGCACTTATACACCTTCCTGCCCAGGCCAATTTTCAGCTTTCAGCGCTGTCGCAATTTGAATGACAAATGCGCGGTCATGCTACAATTTTTTTTTTATCATTTTGTTCCCCACAAATAGAGCTTTCTTTTGGTGGTATTTGATCATCTCTGCGATTTTAATTTTTTGCGCAACAAATAAAAAAAAACAGATTTAAAAAAAAAAAGTTTTTCTTTATTTCTGTTAAATTGTTTTGTAAATAAGTAAGTTTTCTTCTTCAATGACGGGCACTGATAAGACGGCACTGATGGCCACCGATGAGGTGGCACTGATGATGGGCACTGAATGAATGACTTGTATAGCGCTACACATGCGAACTGAATCGCCTCTAGGCGCTTTTTCCAGCCAGTGTCTGCTTGGCTGGTGCGGCCATTAGACCCCGTAGGATCTCGACACGCTTGGGACACACAGTCATACACACAGATATACTGGGCCAATTTGGACAGGATCCAATTGACCTACCAGCATGTCTTTGGAGCGTGGGAGGAAACCGGAGTACCCGGAGGAAACCCACGCAGACACAGGGAGAACAAGCAAACTCCAGGCAGATGGTGTCGTGGTCGGGGATTCGAACCAGCGACCATTTTTGCTGCTAGGCGAAAGTGCTACTCGCTACACCACTGTGCTGCACTGATAGGTGGCACTGGTAGGCACTCATAGGCAGCACTGATGGGTATTTATGGGTGGCACTGATAGGTGGCACGGATGGGCATTGATAGGTGGCACTGACGGACACTGATGGGTGGCACTGATGACACTTATGGGTGGCATTGCTGAACATCACTAATTTTATTTGTGCCATAATGGTGCCGCCAGTCAGTGCCCATTGAGCTTTCTTTTGGTGGTATTTGATCACCTCTGCGTTTTTTTTTTATAAACAAATAAAAAAAGACTGTCAATTTTGAAACAAAAGGTTTTTCTTTTGTTTCTGTTATAACATTTTGTAAAAAGTATGTTTTCTCCTTCACTGATAGGCACTGATAAGGTGGCACAGATGGGCACCGATGAGGTGGCACTGGTAGGCAGGAAATGATGGGTGGGGCTGATATGCAGCACTGATGGGCATTGATAGGCGGTACTCATGGGCACTCATGAGTGGCACTGATGTGCAGCACTGATAAATGGCACTGATAGGCATTTAGGATGGGCACTGATTGGCATTTGCCTGGTGGTCTAGGGCAGTGTTTCTCAACTCCAGTCCTCAAGGCGCCCCAACAGGTCATGTTTTCAGGCTTTCCATTATTTTGCACAGGTGATTCGATCAGTTTCACTGCCTTAGTAATTACCACAGCCGTTTCATCTGAGGGAAATCCTGAAAACATGACCTGTTGGGGCGCCTTGAGGACTGGAGTTGAGAAACACTGGTCTAGGGTGGCATACCTGGTGGTCCAGTGTTGTGGCCATCCCTGGTGGTCCTGGGCAGGCATCAGAGGGGGGCGGCGCTGATAAACAATCAGCACAGACCCCCCCCCCCATCAGGAGAGCAGCCGATTGGCTCTCCTCTGCTTGCATCTGTCAGACTCGAGTGAGGAAAAGCCGATCAATGGCTCTTCCTGTTTACATCGTGATCAGCTGTGATTGGACAAGGTTGATCACGTGGCACAGAGCCTCCGCCGGAAGCTCTTTACCGAGATCAGTGAGGCGGCTGTTATCCTATTGGAAGTCATATGACGTCCAGTCAGGATAACTGAACCACCGCCCGGCCGTCATTCTGATATAGGCTGGGCAGGAAGTGGTTAAATAGGGTGTGTTTGGGGGGGGGGGTGCCAACCGGGGGGGTTGCCAACCGCCAGTAAATTTACTTTGTGAAAATCAGTGATTTTTTTTACAACTGCCAGTAAATATCAGGGGCTGATCATTTCATGCTGTGTCCACTTTTTAAGTATAAAGCAAGCAAATTTCTGTATTTATTGGCGAATAACACTCACTTTTCTCAGTTGCAAATAGTGTGCGCGTGTTATACGCCGATACTGCAATCTGGGCTGCTTCAGAGAGAACGGGGAGGGGGCGGGACGAGCGCCGTCATATTACATACAGCGAGAATCTCCTGTTTACTCAGCGCACTCTGTAATAGGAAGTCCAGTCTCCTGGGCTGGCATTGGACCAAGGTTCTGGTCCAGGAGGCGGGACTTTGTATTAAAGAGGCCGCAGAGTAAACAGGAGATTCTCACTGTATGTAATCTGACGGCGCTCATCCCGCCCCCCTCCCTGAGATGGGCATTGATCAGGCTGCATTCATGGCTATGGGGAGGCTGCAGATGGGCATTGATTACGCTGCATTGGTGGGCAATAGTGAGGCTGCAGATGGGCATTGATTAAGCTGCATTGATGGGCAATAGTGAGGCTGCAGATGGGCATTGATTACGCTGCATTGGTGGGCAATAGTGAGGCTGCAGATGGGCATTGATTAAGCTGCATTGATGGGCAATGGTGAGGCTACAGATGGGCATTGATTAAGCTGCATTGATGGGCATTAACCAAGCTGCACTGGTGGGCAATGGTGAGGCTACAGGTGGGCATTGATGTGGCTGCATTGATGGGCAATGGTGAGGCTGCAGATGGGCATTGATCAAGCTGCATTAATGGGCAATTTTGAGGCTGCAGATGGGCATTGATCAAGCTGCATTAATGGACAATTGTGATGCTGCAGATGGGCATTGATTAAGCTGCATTGGTGGGCAATGGTGAGGCTACAGGTGGGCATTGATCAAGCTGCATTAATGGGCAATTGTGAGGCTGCAGATGGGCATTGATTAAGCTGCATTGATGGGTATTAATCAAGCTGCAATGGTGAGGCTACAGGTGGGCATTTATTTGACTGCATTGATGGGCAATGGTGAGGCTGCAGATGGGCATTGATCAAGTTGCATTAATGGACAATTTTGAGGCTGCAGATGGGCATTGATCAAGCTGCATTGATGGGCAATGGGGAGGGTGCAGATGGGCATTAATCAAGCTGCATTGGTGGGCAATGGTGAGGCTGCAGATGGGCATTAATCAAGCTGCATTGGTGGGCAATAGTGAGACTACAGGTGGACATTGATTAAGCTGCATTGATGGGCAATGGTGAGGCTACAGATGGGCATTGATTAAGCTGCATTGATGGGCATTAATCAAGCTGCAATGGTGAGGCTACAGATGGGCATTGATCAAGCTGCATTAATGGGCAATTGTGAGGCTGCAGATGGGCATTGATCAGGCTGCATTAATGGGCAATTGTGAAGCTGCAAATGGGCGTTGATCAAGCTGCATTAATGGGCAATTTTGAGGCTGCAGATGGGCATTGATCAAGCTGGATTAATGGGCAATTGTGATGCTGTAGATGGGCATTTATCAAGCTGCATTAATGGGCAATGGTGAGACTACAGATGGGCATTGATTAAGCTGCATTGATGGGCAATGGTGAGGCTACAGATGGGCATTGATTAAGCTGCATTGATGGGCAATGGTGAGGCTACAGATGGGCATTGATTAAGCTGCATTGATGGGCAATGGTGAGGCTACAGATGGGCATTGATCAAGCTGCATTAATGGTCAACTGTGACGCTGCAGATGGGCATTGATCAAGCTGCATTAATGGGCAATGGTGAGACTACAGATGGGCATTGATCAAGCTGCATTGATGGGCACTGACCCTTATTTTGCTTCAAAGTTCTTTATTTAAAATTGAATATTTGTTCCCTAAAACTTCCCTCCCAAAATGAAGGCGCGTGTTATACGCCTGTGCGCATTATACGCCGATAAATACGGTACTTTGTTATAGGTATTGTCAGTGTTTCCATATCAGGTTTATACTGTTTTTTAAATATTCATTGTGTTGGTTTTCAATAGGAGTTCTGTCATTTCTCAGGTTGCCAGTAAAAAATGTGCTCCGCCAGTAAATTCTCCGTGTTTTGTCAGTAAAAAGGTTGGCAACCCAGCGCTGGGCGCTGTACACTTGTGGATAAGGGGGAATCATTTTTGCTGCACCATGGCATGTGTATACCCCGGTATGGTTGCGGGTGGGTGGGGGGGCGGGCAGTGAAAACAGGTCAACTGCCTAACTTTACCACCTAAAACCACAAGTCTAACCCGTACCGTTCTCTGGCCCAGATTTATGTTGGCATTACCCTTGTGAAATTGGCGGCCCAAATATTCAGCATACAAAACCTTATCCTGAAGACGCACAACCCGGCCCTCTACAGCTGTGTGTCATTTATTTTCCTGCAAAGCTGAGCTTAATTGTTTAATTAGAAAATACTTCAGGTGTGTGTAGCCTGAGTGATAATGGAAGGTTCTCTATCTACCTGTATCAGGTGATTAATCAATAATCTATAGCCAATTCAGGAGCAGTGCGCCCCTCCCCCCCTCCACTCCCGATGTGGACAGGTGCAGCCTATCCAAGTCTATAGACAGGGCTGAACCCTGTACTGTGCGCCACATTGTAACGCTGTCATGTCATTTTTTTAACCACTTAAGGACCGAGCCTCTTTCTGAGATTTGGTGTTTAGAAGTTAACCACTTCCAGACCTGCGCACGACGATGTACGTCCTATTTTTAAAGATTGATATCTCGGTAACGGCAGCAGCTGCTGTCACAATCGAGGTATCAATCTTTAGTGTGCGCGGTCTGGATTCTGATAATGGCAGTCTCCGCGACGGATTCACCGCGAGATCGCCGTTATCGGTGGCGGGAGAGGGGCCCCCCCCTCCCGCCGCTCTCCCGCGCCCTCCGCCGCTTACCGGAGCTGTCAGTAGCGGCGGAGGCGATCGGATGCTGTCGGCTGGTGAGCGGGGACGAGACTGAAGGAAAAATCTCCTTCGCCCGTCCCCATAGCTCGGCTGGGCGGAAGTGACGTCAAAACGTCAGTCCCGCCCAGCCTCTTAAAGAGACTAATTTTTTTTTTGGTCATTTGAAAAAATGACATTTTTTTTTTTTTTTTTTTGCATTTAAGCCCAAATATGAGATCTGAGGTCTTTTTGACCCCAGATCTCATATTTAAGAGGACCTGTCATGCTTTTTTTTATTACAAGGGATGTTTACATTCCTTGTAATAGGAATAAAAGTGATCAATTTTTTTTTTTTTTTCAGTGTAAAAAATAATAAAACAAATAAAAATAAATAAGAAAACCCAAAAAAAAATTTTTAAAGCGCCCCGTCCCGACGAGCTCGCGCACAGAAGCGAACGCATACGCGAGTAGCGCCCGCATATAAAAACGGTGTTCAAATCACACAAGTGAGGTATCGCCGCGATCGTTAGAGCGAGAGCAATAATTCTAGCCCTAGACCTACTCTGCAACTCAAAAAATGCAATCTCTAGAATTTTTTAAACATCGCCTATCGAGATTTTTAAGGGTAAAAGTTTGACGCCATGCCACGAGCGGGCGCAATTTTTAAGCGTGACATGTTGGGCATCATTTTACTCGGCGTAACATTATCTTTCAAAATATATAAAAAAATTGGGCCAAATTTATTGTTGTCTTATTTTTTAATTCAAAAAAGTGAATTTTTTCCAAAAAAAGTGCGCTTGTAAGACCGCTGCGCAAATACAGTGTGACAAAAAGTATTGGAATGACCGCCATTTTATTCTCTAGGGTGTTAGAAAAAAAAATATATAATGTTTGGGGGTTTTAAGTAATTTTCTAGCAGAAAAAACTGTTTTAGTCTTGCAAACACCGAATCTGAAAAACACCTGAGGTCTGGAAGTGGTTAAAAACATTTTTTTCTTTGCTAGAAAATTACTTAACCACTTCCATACCGGGGCACTTACGCACCTTCCTGCCCAAGCCAATTTGAATGACAATTGCGCGGTCGTGCTACGCTGTACCCAAATAACATTTTTATAATTTTTCCCCCACAAATAGAGCTTTCTTTTGGTCGTATTTGATCACCTCTGCGATTAAATTTTTTTGCGCAACAAATAAAAAAAAACATAAAAAAAAAAAAAAAAGTTTTTCTTTATTTCTGTTAAATTGTTTTGTAAATAAGTAAGTTTTCTTCTTCAATGACTGGCACTAATATGGCTGCACTGACGGGCACTGATAAGACGGCACTGATGGCCACCGATGAGGTGGCACTGATGATGGGCACTGATAGGTGGCACTGGTATGCGGCACTGATAGGCACTCATAGGCAGCACTGATGGGTATTTATGGGTGGCACTGATAGGTGGCACTGATGGGCACGGATGGGCATTGATAGGTGGCACTGACGGACACTGATAGGTGGCACTGATGACACTTATGGGTGGCATTGCTGGACATCACTAATTGTATTTGTGCCATAATGGTGCCGCCAGTCAGTGTCCATTGAGCTTTCTTTTGGTGGTATTTGATCACCTCTGCATTTTTTTTTTGATAAACAAATAAAAAAAAGACTGTAAATTTTGAAACAAAAGTTTTTTCTTTTGTTTCTTTTATAAAATGTAGTAAAAAAGTATGTTTTCTCCTTCACTGATGGGCACTGATAAGGTGGCACAGATGGGCACCGATGAGGTGGCACTGATGGGCACTGGTAGGCAGGAAATGATGGGTGGCGCTGATATGCAGCACTGATGGGCATTGATAGACGGCACCCATGGGCACTCATGGGTGGCACTGATGGGCACTGATATGCAGCACTAATTGGCATTTGCCTGGTGGTCTAGGGTGGCATACCTGGTGGTCCTGGGCAGGCATCAGAGGGGGGCGGCGCTAATAAACAATCAGCACATCAGGAGAGCAGCCGATTGGCTCTCCTCTACTTGCATCTGTCAGACTCGAGTGAGGAAAAGCCGATCAATGGCTCTTCCTGTTTACATCGTGATCAGCCGTGATTGGACACGGTTGATCACGTGGCAAAGAGCCTCCGTCGGTTTGCCAACAGCCAGTAAATTTACTTTGTGAAAATCAGTGATTTTTTTTACAACTGCCAGTAAATATCAGGGGCTGATCATTTCATGCTGTGTCCACTTTTTAAGTATAAAGCAAGCAAATTTCTGTATTTATTGGCGAATAACACTCACTTTTTCTCAGTTGCAAATAGTGTGCGCGTGTTATACGCCGATACTGCAATCTGGGCTGCTTCAGAGAGAACGGGGAGGGGGCGGGACGAGCGCCGTCAGATTACATACAGCGAGAATCTCCTGTTTACTCAGCGCACTCTGTAATAGGAAGTCCAGTCTCCTGGGCTGGCATTGGACCAAGGTTCTGGTCCAGGAGGCGGGACTTTGTATTAAAGAGGCCGCAGAGTAAACAGGAGATTCTCGCTGTATGTAATCTGACGGCGCTCATCCCGCCCCCCTCCCTGAGATGGGCATTGATCAGGCTGCATTCATGGCAATGGGGAGGCTGCAGATGGGCATTGATTAAGCTGCATTGATGGGCAATGGTGAGGCTACAGATGGGCATTAATCAAGCTGCATTGGTGGGCAATAGTGAGACTACAGATGGGCATTGATGGGCAATGGTGAGACTGCAGATGGGCATTAATCAAGCTGCATTGGTGGGCAATGGTGAGGCTGCAGATGGGCATTGGTAAGCTGCATTGATGGGCAATGGTGAGGCTACAGATGGGCATTGATAGGCATTAATCAAGCTGCATTGGTGGGCAACAGTGAGACTACAGATGGGCATTGATTAAGCTGCATTGATGGGCAATGGTAAGGCTACAGATGGGCATTGATTAAGCTGCATTGATGGGCATTAATCAAGCTGCATTGGTGGGCAATGGTGAGGCTACAGTTGGGCATTGATTTGGCTGCATTGATGGGAAATGGTGAGACTGCAGATGGGCATTGATCAAGCTGCATTAATGGAAAATTTCGAGGCTGCAGATGGGCATTTATCAAGCTGCATTAATGGGCAATTGTGAAGCTCCAGATGGGCATTGATCAAGCTGCATTAATGGTCAATTGTGAGGCTGCAGATGGGCATTGATCAAGCTGCATTAATGGTCAATTGTGAGGCTGCAGATGGATATTTATCAAGCTGCATTGATGGGCAATGGTGAGACTACAGATGGGCATTAATTAAGCTGCATTGATGGGCAATGGTGAGGCTACAGATGGGCATTGATCAAGCTGCATTGATGGGCAATGGTGAGACTACAGATGGGCATTGATTAAGCTGCATTGATGGACAATTGTGAGGCGGCAGATGGGCATTGATCAAGCTGCATTGATGGGCACTGACCCTTATTTTGTTCAAAGTTCTTAATTTAAAATTGATTTTTTCCCCCTAAAACTTCCCTCCCAAAATGAAGGCGCGTGTTATACGCCTGTGCGCATTATACGCCGATAAATACGGTACTTTGTTATAGGTATTGTCAGTGTTTCCATATCATGTTTATACTGTTTTTAAATATTCATTGTGTTGGTTTTCAATAGGAGTTCTGTCATTTCTCAGGTTGCCAGTAAAAAATGTGCTCCGCCAGTAAATTCTCCGTGTTTTGTCAGTAAAAAGGTTGGCAACCCAGCGCTGGGTGCTGTACACTTGTGGATAAGGGGGAATCATTTTTGCTGCACCATGGCATGTGTATACCCCTGTGTGGTTACGGGTGGGGGGGTGGGCAGTGAAAACAGGTCAACTGCCTAATTTTACCACCTCCAACCACAAGTCTAACCCGTACCCTTCTCTGGCCCAGATTTATGTTGGCATTACCCTTGTGAAATTGGTGGCCCAAATATTCAGCATACAAAACCTTATCCTGAGGAGGCACAACCCGGCCCTCTACAGCTGTGTGTCATTTATTTTCCTGCAAAGCTGAGCTTAATTGTTTAATTAGAAAATACTTCAGGTGTGTGTAGCCTGAGTGATAATGGAAGGTTCTCTATCTACCTGTATCAGGTGATTAATCAATAATCTATAGCCAGCTTAGGAGCAGTGCGCCCCTCCCCCCCTCCACTCCCGATGTGGACAGGTGCAGCCTATCAAAGTCTATAGACAGGGCTGAACCTCATTGTAACGCTGTCGTGTCATTTTTTTAAACACTTAAGGACCGAGCCACTTTCTGACATTTGGTGTTTAGAAGTTAAAAACATTTTTTTCTTTGCTAGAAAATTCCTTAACCACTTCCATACCGGGCACCTACGCACCTTCCTGCCCAGGCCAATTTTCAGCTTTCAGCGCTGTCGCACTTTGAATGACAATTGCGCGGTCGTGCTACACTGTACCCAAATGAAATTTTTATCATTTGTTTCCCATAAATAGAGCTTTCTTTTGGTGGTATTTGATCACCTCTGCGGTTTTTATTTTTTGCGCAACAACTAAAAAAAAACGACATTTTTGAAAAAAATTAAGTTTTTATTTTTTTCTGGAAATAAGTAAGTTTTCTTCTTCAATTATGGGCACTGATATGGCGGCACTGATGGGCACCGATGAGGTGGCACTGATGGGCACTCATAGGCGGCACTGGGCACTCTTTGGCAGCACTGATGGGCACTCATGGGTGGCATTGATGGGTACTTATGGGTGGCACAGATGGCCTAGGGTTGCCACCTCATCCCTTTAAACCCGAACACATATTGATTACACAGGTTCTGTGGCTGATTAAGGTGATAATTAAACTCACTTAGGGCCAGATTCACGTAGGTGAGCGGCGGCGTAACGTATCGTAGATACGTTACACCGCCGCAAGTTTTCATCGCAAGTGCCTGATTCACAGAGCACTTGTAATGAAAACCTACGCCGGCGCAAGGCAAGCCAATTCAAATGGGCGCGTGCCATTTAAATTAGGCGCGCTCCCGCGCCGGACCTACTGCGCATGCTCAGTTTCGCAATTCCCGTCGTGCTTTGCGCGCCGTGACGTAATTTTTTCGAACGGCGACGCGCGTAGCGTACTTCCGTATTTCCGGACGTGTTACGCAAACGACGTTAAATTTTAAATTTCGACGTGGGAACGACGGCCATACTTTAAACAGCAATACGATTGCTGAGTAAAGTTAGGGCAGGTCAAACGACGACTAACTTTGCGACGGGAAACTAGACTGGCAGCGACGTAGCGAACGCGAAAATCCGTCGGGAATCGCCGTAACTCCTAATTTGCATACCCGACGCTGGTTTACGACGCAAACTCCCCCCAGCGGCGGCCGCGGTACTGCATCCTAAGATCCGACAGTGTAAAACAATTACACCTGTCGGATCTTATGGATATCTATGCGTAACTGATTCTATGAACCAGCCACATAGATAGAAACAGAGATACGACGGAGTATCAGGAGAAACGCCGTCGTATCCCTTTTGTGAATCTGGCCCCTAGGTGCCTTATCTGCCTTAGAACCTGTGTAATTCATATGTGTTTGGGTTTAAAGGGATGAGGTGGCAACCCTAAGATGGACACTGAGCATAGATGGGCACTAAGAGGTGGCACTGATGGACACTGAGGGGTGGCACTGATGGCATTGCTGGGCATCATTTCAGCCAGTGCCAATGTTGCCAGTCAGTGCCCATTTGTGGGCACTGATTGGCATCGATTGTGTTAATTTTTTTTTTAATTGGTGTTTTTTTTTTGCTCTATTGAGCACCGGGGGGGCGCTTCCCTGGTGGTCCAGTGTTGGCATCCGAGGGGGGGCTGCACTGATAAACAAACAGCGCGAACCCCCCCCTGTCAGGAGAGCCGCCGATCGTCTGTCAGTGAGGAAGAGCCGATCAACGGCTCTTCCTGTTTACATCATGATCAGCCGTGGTTGGACACGGCTGATCACATGGTAAAGAGCCTCCGCCGGAGGCTCTTTACCGAGATCGGAGATGCAGGGTGTCAGACTGACACCCCGCATCACCGATCGCCGCGCTGCGCGCCCCCATGAAATCCTGCAGGACGTCAATAGACGTCCAGTCAGAATTTCACAACTACTTCCCGGACGTCAATTTACTATTGACCAGGCGGGAAGTGGTTAACCACTTCCATACCGGGCCTATTCTGGCACTCCTCTCCTACATGCAAAAAAAAATAAAAAATTGTTAATATATTTTTATTTTATTTTTTATTAAAGGGCCATTTTTTTTTTTTTTTTTTAGGGGTCCGGAGGTCCCGGATGGCAACCCCACTTTTTTTGTAATTGCTTTTTATAAAAAATAATAATAATTTGTGTGTATATATATATATATATATATATATATATATATATATATATAGGGCCCAGAGGTCCCCAGATGGCAACCCCCCTTTTTAAAAAAAAATATATATATCTTTTTTATTTCTTTTTATTAAAGGGCCCATAGAGGTCCCCAAGGCCCCGGATGGCTTCCCCCCTTTTTTTTTATATATATATTTTTGTAAAGAGCCCCCCCGCTTCTCAATTTCAGGCGGCAGCACCCCCCCCCCCCCCCGGTTCTCTGCTCCAGGGGGCCCATGCCTGAAGCTGTGTAAGGGACCCCATAACTCCTGATGGCGGCCCTGCTTGCAATCAAGGCATATGTCCAGCCCCAGCTGGCTGTAATGTTGGGTTTCAGGTGGTCAGCTAGGGTGGGGGGAGGGGGTGTTTACAGTCCCCCCCCACTGGCACTGCCCATGTGACAGAGCCCTATGCCATCATTCCTTGCAGAAAACAATGAAAACCATCTATCGCAATAAGAAATTGACAAATGTTGGCACGTAATGTGCCAATGATGCATACTTCAACATCCTGTATTCATTTTACAATGCTGAATGGCAATGCAATTGCAGATCATTTCACATGGATGTGCCAATATGCCAAGGGGCAAGCGAAACCTACAAAGCTGCGGTTTTATGGCAAACTGGTAGTAAATCAGAGCCTTAGTTCCATTCGTTTGCTCAATCAAAGGAATATGATTTCCGATGTACTTTATACAACTGTGATAATCATTTATCCATTTCGAAATGAAAGGTTATTACACATTTTGGACTTTCATCCTTGATAAGGGCATATGGAGAATATTCTTTATGGACTGCTGTGAACATGTGAGGGCCACAATCTGTCTTGAGAATCTCTTTTTTAAAGTGAACCTATTGCAATATTTCAAATGGGAAAAGAGATATTCTTCCAAAACAGGGCCGGTGCTACCACTAGGCAAACTAGGCAGCCACCTAGGGAACCCTGCTGCCTAGGGAGCCCGGCCACTGAGGTTCCTACTCTTTTCTCTGTGCAGGAATCAACGAAGTCTCAGCATCAGCAGGCAGCCGCCGCTCCGTTCGCACATAGTGTCAGAGGCGCAGCGGTGGGGAAAGCCTAAATAAATGGAAGCAAACAAACATTCATTGGTGGGCACTGGTAGGCTGCATTTGATGGGCGCTAGTAGGCTGCATTGATGGGCAATGGTGAGGCTGCATTGATGGATGCTGGTGAGGTGGCATTGATGGGCACTGGTAGGCTGCATTTGATAGGCGCTGGTGAGGCTGCATTTGATGGGTGCTGGTGGGCTGCATTGATGGGCACTGGTGAGGCTGCATTGATGGGCACTGGTGAGGCTGATGTTTAGCATTCGTTCTGAGCATGCGTGTTTGTACATGGGATTTTAGTTGGACCAACTTGCGTACACACAATCGGATACATCGACGTAACAGATTTATTGCCCAACAGTTGGTGAGCATGAACAACCAACTTTTGTTGTCGTTAACTACTTGGCGCCCAGAGGAGGTCATATGACGTCCTGGGCTTTGTGGTACTTTGAGGGGCTATATCTGAATGATGCCTGAAGCTACAGGCATCATTCAGATATCGGCATTTTCAGCCGGCGATTCCCTACACCAGTGGTCTCCAAACTGCGGCCCTGGGGCCGGATGTGGCCCTTTGCTTGCCTTTATCCGGCCCTTGAGGCATTTTTCCTGACTCTGACACCAACATTTGGGCACTCTTTCTTCCACTGACATCAACATTTGGGCACTCTTTCTTCCACTGACACCAAGGATGTGGCATTATTCCTCCCACTGATACCAACAATGGGGCACTATTCCTTCCAATGACTCCAACAATGGGGCAAAATTCCTTCCTCTGATAACAAGAATGGGCCACTATGCCTCCCACTGACACCAACTATTTCTCCTGCTAATACCAAAAATTGGGCATTGTTTACTTTCACAGGGCACAGTCCGGCCTCCTCAAAGTCTGAAGGACAGTAAACCGGCCCTTTCTCTAGAAAGTTTGGAGACCCCTGCCCTACACCATAGAAATTATCCTAGCGGCTGTTCCGCCGTGAGGCCTAGTTTGCTTCGTGGCAGATCCAGCTTTGATTGCTGCTGCCAAATCTAGGCTCTCTGATGACTCCTGGGGCAAAAGAACATGGTGATAAGGGCATAGTAGAAATCCAAGACAGAGCAGGAATCTGGGCACTCAGCTGTCTGCCTTTGCCCAGGTTCACACTGGGTATGATTTGGTACGATTTGAGATGCGATTTCACATGTCAAATCCCATCTCAAATCGGCGGCATTTGCTGGCAATTGTCGGCAATGGCACCGTCCTAATCGGTGCGACGCCGCATCTGTGGCGCTGCACCGATTTCAAAAAGTAGTTCCTGTACTACTTTTTGCGATTTCGGGCCGCGATTTATATTGAACCCTGCACAGATGTCTCTTAAATCGCGTCCGAAATCGCGGGAAAATCGCGGCAAAACCGCAGCTGCGAAACCGCGATTTTGAATTTGCAGTAGTGTGAACCTAGCCTTAAATATTTAATGCCGACAGGAGATATTAGACTTTATCAGGCCTTAATACAGGTCCCCTACTGTATTGTGTCATGATTCTATTAACATCGACGGCTCAAGACCAGAAAAAGGGGGGGCTTTTCCCCCAGAAACTTGTTGGCTGTATTTGATGCCTTTAACCATTAACCACTTGCCCACTGTGCACTGTAGTTTTATGTATATATGCGTAATTCTGCATTTCCGCCAGTCTATCCTCCATACTAAATCTCATTAACGCCACTCTAACGCCCATATTAAAGCTAATTAATGCCAGTCTAACCCCCATACTAAAGCTCATTACCGCCAGTCTAACCCCCTGATTAAAGCTAATTAACACCAGTCTAACACCTATACTAAAGCTAATTAATACCAATACTAAAGTTCATTAACGCCAGTCTAATGCCCAAACTAAAGCTCATTACTGCCAGTCTAACCCCCATACTAAAGCTCATTAACGCCAGTCTAACCCACACCCTAAAGCTCATACAGCCACTCTAACATCCATACTAAAGCTAATTAACACCAGTCTAACCCCCATACTAAAGAGCATTACCGCCAGTCTAACCCCCCCTACTAAAGATCATTACCGCCAGTCTAACCCCCATACTAAAGCTCATTACCGCCAGTCTAACCCCCTGATTAAAGCTAATTAACACCAGTCTAACACCTATACTAAAGCTAATTAATACCAATACTAAAGTTCATTAACGCCAGTCTAATGCCCAAACTAAAGCTCATTACTGCCAGTCTAACCCCCATACTAAAGCTCATTAACGCCAGTCTAACCCACACCCTAAAGCTCATACAGCCACTCTAACATCCATACTAAAGCTAATTAACACCAGTCTAACCCCCATACTAAAGAGCATTACCGCCAGTCTAACCCCCCCTACTAAAGATCATTACCGCCAGTCTAACCCCCATACTAAAGCTCATTACCGCCAGTCTAACCCCCTTATTAAAGCTAATTAACACCAGTCTAACACCTATACAAAAGCAAATTAACGCCAATACTAAAGTTCATTAACACCAGTCTAATGCCTAAACTAAATCTCATTACTGCCAGTCTAACCCCCATACTAAAGCTCATTAACGTACGTCTAATGCCCATATTAAAGCTCATTAACGCCAGTCTAACATCCATACTAAAGCTAATTACTGCCAGTCTAACCCCCATACTAAAGCGAATTACTGCCAGTCTAACCCCCATACTAAAGCTAAACACTGCTGGGCAGATCCACAAAGGAAGTACGCCGGCGTATCTACTGATATGCCAGCGTACTTTCAAATTTTCTGCGTCGTATCTTTGTTTTGAATCCTCAAAACAAGATACGACGGCATCTGGGTTAGATCCGACAGGCGTATGTCTTCGTACGCCTTCGGATCGTAGATGCAACTCTTCGGCGTCCGCTGGGTGGCGTTCCAGTCGTAATCCGCGTTGAGTATGCAAATTCGCTATTTTCGACGATCCATGAACGTACGAGCGGCCGTCGCATTCTTTTACGTCGTTTCCGTTCAGCTTTTTTCGGCGTATAGTTAAAGCTGCTATTTGGTGGCGTACGCAATGTTAAGCATGGCCGTCGTTCCCGCGTCGAATTTGAAAATATTTTATTTTGTTTGCGTAAGTCGTCCGTGAATGGGGCTGGACGTAATTTACGTCCACGTCAAAACAATGACGTCGCAAATTCTTTCTGGATTCAAACCTTTGAAAAGTAAGTTACAGCGGCGTAGCGTATCTCACATACGCTGCACCCATGCAATTGTACGTGAATCTGCCCCTGCCAGTCTAACCCCCATACTAAAGTTAATTACTGCCAGTCTAACCCCCATACTAAAGCTAATTACTGCCAGTCTAACCCCCATACTAAAGCTAATTACTGCCAGTCTAACCCCCATACTAAAGCTCATTAACGCCAGTCTAACCCACACCCTAAAGCTCATACAGCCACTCTAACATCCATACTAAAGCTAATTAACACCACTCTAACCCCCATACTAAAGATCATTACCGCCAGTCTAACCCCCATACTAAAGAGCATTACCGCCAGTCTAACCCCCATACTAAAGCTCATTACCGCCAGTCTAACCCCCTTATTAAAAGCTAATTACGCCAGTCTAACCCACACCCTAAAGCTCATACAGCCACTCTAACATCCATACTAAAGCTAATTAACACCACTCTAACCCCCATACTAAAGATCATTACCGCCAGTCTAACCCCCATACTAAAGATCATTACCGCCAGTCTAACCCCCATACTAAAGCTAATTACTGCCAGTCTAACCCCCATACTAAAGCTCATTAACGCCAGTCTAACCCACACCCTAAAGCTCATACAGCCACTCTAACATCCATACTAAAGCTAATTAACACCACTCTAACCCCCATACTAAAGATCATTACCGCCAGTCTAACCCCCATACTAAAGATCATTACCGCCAGTCTAACCCCCATACTAAAGCTCATTACCGCCAGTCTAACCCCCTTATTAAAAGCTAATTACGCCAGTCTAACGCCCTTGTTAAAGCTCATTAACGCCAGTCTAACGCCCATGCTAAAGCTCATTGATGCCAGTCGTTAGGTTACCCCATGCTAAAGCTCATTAACGCAAGTCTAACGCCCATACTAAAGCTCAATACCGCCAGTTTAATGCCCATACTTAAGCTCATTGATGCCAGTCTAACCCCCATACTAAAGCTCATTAGCGCAAGTCTAACCCCCCATACTAAAGCTCATTACCGCCAGTCTAACCCCCATATTAAAAGCTAATTACGCCAGTCTAACGCCCTTGTTAAAGCTCATTAACGCCAGTCTAACGCCCATACTAAAGCACATTAATGCCAGTCTAACGCCCATACTAAAGCACATTAATGCCAGTCTAATGCCCATGCTAAAGCTCATTGATGCCAGTCGTTAGGTTACCCCATGCTAAAGCTCATTAACGCAAGTCTAACGCCCATACTAAAGCTCAATACCGCCAGTTTAATGCCCATACTTAAGCTCATTGATGCCAGTCTAACCCCCATACTAAAGCTCATTAGTGCAAGTCTAATGCCCATACTAAAGCTAATTAATGCCAGTCTAACCCACATACTAAAGCTTATTAACACCAGTCTAACACCGATTATAAAGCACATTAATGCCAGTCTAACCCCCATACTAATTTTACGTGTTTGCTAACCAGTAGAAATTTAGTCAAGTGTGAACGAGTCCTAAGAGAAGGAATCTGGGCACAGTGCAGACACACAGATGAGCAAGTACAGGGCTAGAGTTCACCACAGTGTTGCCAACCGTCCGTATTTTTACGGACAGTTCGTAAAAACGGGCACTTCTTCCCCCCGTTCGTAAATGTCTGTGGTTGCAGGAATGTGCCAGTAAAAATAGCTGAGATCGGTTCGGCTTGGAACTGTGCATGTAGATTGGAGGCAGGGGGTGATTGGAGGCAGGGGGTCATGGTGGCTGCGGTGGCACCGCAGAGGGGGGTGGAGGCAGGGGACAATGGAGGCAGGGGGAGATTGGAGGCAGGGAGTGTTAGTGGCAGGGGGTGTTGGTGGCACCGCAGAGGGCAATGGTGGCACCGCAGAGGGTGGGGGATGGAGACAGGGGTTGTTGGTGGCACCGCAGAGGGGGATGAAGGCAGGGGACGATGGAGGCAGGGGGCCTAGGGGGAGATTGGAGGCAGGGGGAGATTGTGGCACCGCAGAGGGGAATGGTGGCACCGCAGAGGGTGGGGGATGGAGACAGGGGTTGTTGGTGGCACCGCAGAGGGGGATGAAGGCAGGGGACGATGGAGGCAGGGGGTGATTGGAGGCAGGGGGAGATTGTGGCACCGCAGAGGGGAATGGTGGCACCACAGAGGGTGGGGGATGGACACAATATGTGGAAGTTGGCAGGAGGAACCACTGAGCTTATAAGAGACCCAGGAAAGACACTCCCGGAACTGTTGATTTCCAAGCAGACTTGAGGAGACGGTTCCTCAGGAATGGAGAGGGCTTCGGCAGTGTGGGAAGTTAAGTATATACTTTTACAACACTGGTTCACCACATTGTAATTGATGAAAAACGACTATCATTGGGGCACCGGGTCTGGGCGCACCTTGCCTTCAGCTGAGTTTCTAAATGTACGGATGGATTTTTTTTGACATGACAACTCCAATATATGACCATGGGATGGTATAGTTGCAAAAAAGAACACCACACAGTGTGCCCACACACAGCATACAGGCGCATAAGGATCAGACGCCAAATCCAAAACAGGTCAGACCAGGATACTGAAGACAGAAGAGATTAGTCCAAATACAGGAACAGGAAGACTTTTCATAAATACTGTATAGAACTGGTCTATGGTTCTGCTTTAGAGAATTAGAAAAACAAGCAAACTAAATCCCATTTTAATCCCAGACCAAATATATACGTATGTATGTGGTTACATGCTAGTCCGTAGAGTCAATTCTTCAACGAGTCTGTTAACAACCAAACAAGATAATGAGGATAATTACTACCTGCGGTCAGACAAGTAAATACATGTTGATATCTTATCTCTTTATTAATGATAAAACTGTTATTTTATTACAGAGGCCTATCACTTGTTCAGAAAAAATCAATATCTGCTTATTTCACTGGGCCGCTTCTGTGGTACTGTAAGGCCCCGTACACACGATAGAATCCATCCGCTGAAAAATCCCAGCGAATGGGTTTCTGCGGATAGATCCTATGGTGTGTACACTCCAGCGGATCTGTTTCCGCGGATATTTCTCCCCTGGGATGGATTCCAGCAGATCGAATATTCGCTGACATGCTAAACAAATCTATCCGCTGGAATCCATCCCAACGGATGGATCCGCTGGTCTGTATAGACTCACCGAATCCATCCGTCCGAAGGGATCCCCCGCATGCGTCGTAATGATTCGACGCATGCGTGGAATTCCTTATATGACAGCGTCGCGCACGTCGCCGCGTCATAATCGCGGCGACGGCGCGACACGTCACCGCCAGAGGATTTCGGCGCGGATTTTCGATTCGATGGTGAGTACACTCCATCGCATGGAAATCCGCGCAAATCCTCGAGAGGATTTATCCGTGGAAACGGTCCGCTGGACCGTATTCGCGGATAAATCCTCTCGTGTGTATGGGGCCTAAGTAGTGATTAGGGGTAATATATATATTACCGCTGAACTTTTTAGATTCTGAATCTGAAATATTTTCTTTGGGGGTCTTCCTAGCAATCTACACTTGAGCCCACCATTTGCACAAACATATAACAGAAGGATATGACACATCGCATGTTACAAAGAAAGGAAACATTTAGACTGAAATATCCTAATGCTTTTTTTTTTTTTTTTTAAATGCCTGAACCAATTATAGAAGCACAAGTTCCTGACGAGTGACTCACAAAGGGTTCTATACAATACAATATACAATATGGTTCAAAGTAAAGATCCATTTATAAATCTTTTCACACTAAGGGCGAAGTTATGTCTTCTCTTCATATTTTACTGTAGTGAGTCATAAAGGGACGCCTCCTTTCTGCCTTCTTTAGACCCCTTTCACACTCCTGCCCAGCCTTCTCAGTGTGAAAGCCCTCAGTGCAGCATCATCAGTGAAGGAGAAAAATGACCTGTTTTCAACATTTTATAACAAACTATGAAACAGTTTTGTTTTGTTTTTTGTAAAAAAAAAAATTGTTTTCTTTAGCAAAAAAAAAAAAACACAGCAGCAATTAAAGCGGATGTTCCGCCAAAAAAAAATATTAAAAGCCAGCAGCTACAAATACTGCAGCTGCTGACTTTTAATATTAGGACACTTACCTGTCCTGGAGTCCAGCGCCGATCGCAGCAGAGCACGAGCGATCGCTCGTCACTCTGCTGCTCCCCCCTCCATCCACGCTGAGGGAACCAGGAAGTGAAGCGCTGCAGCTTCACTGCCCGGTTCCCTACGGCGAATGCGCGAGTCGCGCCGCGCCCGCCGATTGGCTCCCGCTGTGTGCTGGGAGCCGAGTGTTCCCAGCACACAACGGGGGGGCGACGGGAAGTGACGGAATGCCCGTCTTTTGCCCGTGAATGCCGGGCCGGAAGTGGGTGCAAATACCTGTCTTTAGACAGGTATCTGCAGCACCCCCCTCCCCCCTGAAAGGTGTCAAATGTGACACCGGAGGGGGGAGGGTTCCGATCAGCGGGACTCCACTTTAGGGTGGAGAACCGCTTTAAATACCAACAAAAGAAAGCTCTATCGGTGTGATTTTTTTTTTTTATAAAAATGTAATTTGGGTGCAGTGTAGCATGACTGCGCAATGGTCATTCATAGAGGGACAGCGCTGAAAGCTGAAAATTGGTCTGGGCATGAGGGGGGGGGGGGGGGGTCAAGTGCCCAGTAAGCAAGTGGTTAAAGAAGCTGCAGGAGACTAGCAATACTGATATCAGGGGCAGACTGACAACTCATGGGGCAATAGGAGATTATAGGGCCCCCCGGGCAATAGGAGATTATGGGGCCCTCGGGCAATAGGAGATTATGGGACCCCCAGGCAATAGGAGATTATGGGGCCCCCGGGGAATAGGAGATTATGGGACCCCCAGGCAATAGGAGATTATGGGGCCCCCAGGCAATAGGAGATTATAGGGCCCCCGGGTAATAGGAGATTATGGGGCCCCCGGGCAATAGGATATTATAGGTCCCCCAGGCAATAGGAGATTATGGGGCCCCCGGGCAATAGGAGATTATGGGACCCCCGGGCAATAGGAGATTATGGGGCAACCGGGCAATAGGAGATTATGGGACCCCGGGGCAATAGGAGATTATGGGGCCCCTGGGCAATAGGAGATTATGGGGCCCCTGGGCAATAGGAGATTATGGGGACCCTGGGCAATAGGAGATTATGGGGCCCCCAGGCAATAGATTATGGGGCCCCCAGGCAATAGATTATGGGGCCATACAGTATACATACACACACTGGTACTGGAAAGGCGGGGCAGCTATAATCTTGGGCCCAGATTCTCAAAGGGCTTACGACGGCGCAACGCAATGTGCGCCGTCGTAAATCCTAATCTGGGCCGTCGTATCTATGCGACTGATTCTTAGAATCAGTTACGCATAGATAACCATTAGATCCGACAGGCGTAAGGCTCTTACGCTGTCGGATCTTAAATGCAATATTTTTTTTCGCCGCTAGGTGTCGCCTCCGTCGTTTTCCCCGTCGAGGATGCAAATTAGCAAAATACGCGAATTCCCGAACGTACGCGCGGTCGACGCAGTGAAGTTACGACGTTTACGTTAGATTTGCGACGCGTAAAGTTGCCCCTGCTATATGAGGGGCAACCAATGTTAAGTATGGCCGTCTTTCCCGCGTCGAAATTTAAAATGTTACGTCATTTGCGTAAGTCGTCCGTGAATGGGGCTGGACGCCATTTACGTTCACGTCGAAACCAATGACGTCCTTGTGACGTCATTTAGCGCAATGCACGTCGGGAAATTTTAGGGACGGCGCATGCGCAGTACGTTCGGCGCGGGAACGCGCCTAATTTAAATGCTCCACGCCCCCAACCCGGCTTATTTGAATTAGGCGGGCTTGCACCGGAGGATTTACGCTACGCCGCCGCAACTTTACAGGCAAGTTCTTTGTGAATAAAGCACTTGCCTGTGAAACTTGCGGCGGTGTAACGTAAATGACATACGTTACGCCGCCGCAGTATTACGCCCATCTACGAGAATCTGGGCCTTGGTATTTTTCGACCAAAAGGATGTCGGTAAGGGACATTTCAGGGACAAAACACAGATTTTTACATACTGTCCCTGGTTTTGCTGAGGCTGGCAACCCTGATGGGGCCCCCTAGTGGCATGGGGCCCTCGGGCAGTGCCCGAATGGTCAGTCCGCCCCTGTATGCAATAAAGGTTGAAAAAAAAGTGGTAGTATTTTATTCTAAAAACATGTAGTAATAGCCAATGACTCAGTGCTTCTGCAAGCCAAATGTCATTCAGTTTACATATAATTTGATTACACTATTAAATAGCGATATTGCGACACAGAGATAACGCACGGCAGCTGTGTCCGGTGTACAGTCTATTTTATTACAATGCGGCACAACAGGTTTTTGGACGTGTGGGAAGTTATTTGAATATCTTTGGGTTCGGCTCCTGAATTGGTATTTTCCCTATTGCCAAAGGTAAAATGTACTAATTCAGTTTCTGTGCTTTGTCATAAAATGACAACAAGCGTTTTTATTGATTTTTGCCTACGCCCCCCGCCGTTGGGCACCGCTGCCGAAGCGCCTGCAAATTGCCACTCAAAATTTGATCACCACAGAGGTGATCAAATACCACCAAAAGAAAGCTCTATTTTCGGGGAAAAAAATGACGTCAATTTTGTTTGGGTACAGCGTCGCACAACTGCGCAATTATCAGTTAACCACTTAATTACTGGGCACATAAACCCCCTTCGTGCCCAGGCGAAATTTCAGCTTCTGCCACTGCGTCGCTTTAACTGACATTTGCGCGGTCGTGCGACGTGGCTCCCAAACAAAATTGACGTCCTTTTTTCCCCACAAATAGAGCTTTATTTTGGTGGTATTTGATCACCTCTGCGGTTTTTATTTTTTGCGCTAGAAACAAAAAAAGAGCGACAATTTAAAAAAAATATATATTTTTTTTACTTGTTGCTATAATAAATCTCCCAATTTTTTTTTTTAAAAAACTATTTTTTTTCTCAGTTAAGGCCGATACGTATTTTTCGACGTATTTTTGTAAAAAAAAAAAAAAAAACGCAATAAGCGACTGGTTTGCGCAAAAGTTATAGCGCCTACAAAATGGGGAACAGAATTATGATTTTTTTTATTATTATTTTTTTACTAGTAATGACGGCGATCTGCGTTTTTTATTGGGACTGCGATATTGCGGCGGACGTATCGGACACTTTTGACACAAATTTGGGACCATTCACATTTATACAGCGAGCAGTGCTATAAAAATGCACTAATTACTGTATAAATGTGACTGGCAGTGAAGGGGTTAACACTATGGGGTGAGGAAGGGGTTAAATGTATTCCCTGGGTGTGTTCTAACTGTGTGGGGGGAGGGGGGTGACTGGGAAAGGTGACCGATGCTGTGTCCCTATGTACAAGGGACACAGATCGGTCTCCTCTCCTCTGACAGCACGTGGAGCTCTGTGTTTACACACAGAGCTCCACGTCCCTGCTGTGTTCCCGACGATCGCGTGTACCCGGCGGACATCGCGGCCGCCAGGTACACGCATCGGCTTCCCAGCGATGCGCCGGCACAGTGTTTACCCGCTGCGCGCCCCCAGTGGCGCGTGCGGGTAATGCACTTTAAAAGACGTCCAAAGAAGTCCACTTGCCACTTGAGAGCCGCGCTGTTGACGTCTTTTGTCAATAGCGCGGGTTTCAAGTGGTTAAAGAGGCGCAGTGCCGTATAGCAAAAAATGCTCAGGTCAGGAGGGGGGTAATTCATTCCGGGGGTGAAGTGGTTAAAAAGCACAACAAACTCTTTCCATAAGTGACGGAATGATTGTACCACTTCCCTTTTCTTACCCGGAATCAAACTACACACTGACAATGTGATCCTTAATTATCTCACAAACTCAAGTCACAGCCAATTACTGAGCTTCCCGACAACACTTCACAATGTACATTTAAAATGTCATGTAAGGCACATAGCATGTCGTTGTGTCACTTAGACAAGATTCATGAATAAAACATTAAAAATGAACTCAAGCAGGTCACATTCAAGTAGGGTAGATCTGAAGAGGAGTATCTCTCAGCAGGCTTTAGCAGCTAGTTGTTTTGGCCAGTAGATGGCGCTAAGTGTTATAGGAAATTCTTAAGATACTTAGCTCTATCTAGTGGCCAAATGCAGTATTTTTTATTAAAAACAAATCATTTACAATGGAATAGCACAAGATAAAGCCTATTTACGTTTGTGTTTTTTTTCCCTGTTGCACGTAAAGATTGTAATCTATTTTTTTTTACTGGGACTATGGCTATGCAGATTCTTTAGGAATCAACCACTACATATAAGCTTTATATGCTCTAAGCAATTTCAATAAAATACACAGGGGGCCAGATTCTCAAAAGAATTACGCCGGTGTATCTACAGATACACCGGCGTAATTCGAAAATCCCGCCGGTGTATCATTGTTTTGTATTCTCAAAACAAGATACGCCAGAATTAGGCTAGGATCCGACTGGTGTAAGTCACTTACACCGGCGGATCCTAAATGCAATACAACGCTGACCGCTAGGTGGCTTTTACGTCGATTTCAGCGTTGCATATGCAAATGAGCCGAATACGTCGATTCCCGAACGTTTTTGCGCCGCTTCGCCGTAGTTTCCGTAAGCGTAAGGTTACCCCTGCTATATGAGAGGTAACCTTACGTCGGTCCGCCGTATGCCATGTTAAGTATGGCCGTCGGGACAGCGTCTGTTTTTTCCGTCGTTTACGCCGTTTACGTAACTCGTCGCGGATAGGGCTGTGCGTTAATTCGTGCCACGTCGCAAACCAATGTATTTACGGCGTACTACGGAGCATGCGCAGTGGCCTACGTTTAAGGCCGGCGCATGCGCAGTTCGTTCAGGCACGGGGGGCGTGCTAAATTTAAATACAAGCCGCCCCCTTTGATTTACCCGGGGATACGCCGGGCCATTTAGACTACGCCGCCGCAAATTACGGAGCAAGTGCTTGGAGAATACGGCACTTGCTCCAGTAAGTTGCGGCGGCGTAGTGTTAATGGCATACGCTACCCCCCGCTCGTAGATACGCTGATCTACGAGAATCTGGCCCAGGATGTATGCCGTACAGCATTTCCCTCTCACTTTTACCATCCCTCGCCCTGCTTTCCCCTATTGCTCTTCCTTGCAAATCTTGGTTGTCCAAATGTCACCTGAGGCTATCTCTGTGAAAACGGAGCTCCTGAACACTTTGCAGAAGCTTTGGGGCAGATCCACGTACATCGGCGCATATATTCGCCGGGCGTAGCGTATCTAAGATACACTACGCCGCCGTAACTTAGTTTTTTTCCGAAAAACCTCAAAGAATTTGCGCCGTAAGTTTCGGCGGCGTAGTGTATCTTTGGCGGCATAAGGGCGCGGAATTCAAATGGATGTGATGGGGGCGTGTTTTATGTAAATACGTCGTGACCCGATGTAAACAACGTTTTTTTTTAACGGCGCATGCGCCGTCCGTGGGGGTATCCCAGTGTGCATGCTCGAAATTAAACCGGAAAAAGCCAATGCCTACGACAGTGACGTCATTCTACGCAAATCCCTATTCGCGAACGACTTACCCAAACGACGTAAAAAATTCAAAATTCTACGCGGGAACGACGGCCATACTTAACATTGAGTACGCCTCATAATAGCAGGGGTAACTATACGCCGGTAAAAGCCGAACGCAAACGACGTAAAAAAATGCACCGGTCGGACGTACGTTCGTGGATCGCCGTAACTAGCTAATTTACATACTCGACGTGGAATTCGACGGAAACGCCACCTAGCGGCCGGCGGAAAAAATGCAGCTAAGATCCGACGGCGTACTAAGACGTACGCCTGTCGGATCGATCCGAGATGCAGTCGTAACTTGTTTTGTAGATACAGATGCGACGCGGGAAATTTAAAATTACGCAGCGTATCAATAGATACGCCAGCGTAATTCTTTTGTGGATCTGCCCCTTTGTTTGCAAATACATTGTAAAAACCTTATTGTTACATTATATTTATTTTTCATTCATCTGCAGATCAAAGAGGTGAACTTAGAAAAATCAACCCTACCGGCAACAGGGCCGCCATCAGGCTTCAGGCATGGGCCCCCTGCAGCAGAAAACTGGGGGGGGGGGGGTGCTGCTGCCTCAAATTAAAAAGCGGAGGGGGCTGCCGCGAATTGAGAAGAGTGGGGGTGCAGTCGCTAACTGAGAAGCTGGGGGGGGGGTTGCCACGAATTGAGAAGCGAAGCGTGGGGGGTGCTGCCGCCGCAAATTGAGCCCGGGGGGTTTTGGGTGCTGACGAACAATAAATTTTTTTTTTTTTAAAAAGCGGGTTGCCCTGGAGATCTCTGGGCCCCTTAAAAAATTTAAAAATATATAAAAAAATATATAAAAAAAGGGGGGGGGGGAGGGTAGCCATCCGGAAACCCTGGGGACCTCTGGGCCCTTTAATTAAAAAAAAAGAAAGAAAAAAACATATAGAAAAAAAATGATTTTTTTCTTTAAAAAAAAAGGGGGGTTGCCATCCGGGGCCCTGGGACCTCCGGGGCCCCTTAAAAAATGAGAACAATTTAAAAAATATATTAAAAAAATTATAAAAAAAGGGGGTGTATCCATCCAGGGCCCTGTGGACCTCTGGGCCCTTTAATAAAAAAAAAGAAAGGAAAAAAAACATGATTTAAAAAAATAAAAAAAGGGGGGGTTGCCATTCGGGGGCCCTGGGGACCTACGGGCCCCTTAAAAAATAAAACAATTTAAAAAATATATTTAAAAAATTATAAAAAAAGGGGGGTATCCATCTGGGGCCCTGTGGACCTCTGGGCCCTTTAATAAAAAAATAAGAAAGAAAAAAAAACATATAAAAAAGAAAATGATTTAAAAAAAAAAGAAAAAAAAAAAGGGGAGTTGCCATCCGGGGGCCCTGGGGACCTCTGGGCCCCTTAAAAAATAAGAACAATTAAAAAAAATATATTAAAAAAATATAAAAAAGGGGGGGTATCCATCCGAAGCCCTATGGACCTCTGGGCCCTTCGATAAAAAAATAAGAAAGAAAAAAAACATATAAAAAAAAATAATTAAAAAGAAAAAAAAAAAAGGGGGGGGGGGTTGCCATTCGGGGGCCCTGGGGACCTCTGGGCCCCTTTAAAAATAAGAACAATTAAAAAAATGGGGACTGCGCCCCCCTGCCCCAAAGCACCTTGTCCCCATGTTGATGAGGACAAGGGTCTCTTCCCGACAACCCTGGCCGTTGGCTGTCGGAGTCTGCGGGCGGGGAGGCTCATCGGAATCTGGGAGCCCCCTTTAATAAGGGGGCCCCCAGATCCCGGCCCCCCACCCTACGTGAATGAGTATGGGGTACATCGTACTGATTCGTACCCCTACCCATTCACCGGGAGGAAAAGTGTTGATAAAATAAAAACACAACACAGGTTTTTAAAATAATTTATTAGCCAGCAAGATTTTCAGCAAGTACAGAAAGTAGCCGGTGAGCTTTCCAAAAATGCAAAGTCCTTGTCGGTTCCTGAGAGCTGAACTGAAATTTACACCAATGCTATCTTCCTTCTGTAAACTAATAATTAGCCTATAATGTAATAGAGATGAAAAGAGCAAGACGGATAAACTACCGCACTGTGTGTTCAGGTTGATTGCTCTGTAACATTGCTTGAGTTGAAAAACTTAGTAACCATGATGTTGCAAACCAAACCAAGCAAGCAGATAATAGGATTACATGTACAACCATGGAATTGCGTATTTGTTCCCTGCGGCCTTGGATCAATATTAATCTATTCCTGCTATGGAAGATAACATTATCCTAAGTGCACTGATCATTGCTACTAACATTTTGTAACACATACAGGGCTAGATTCAGGTACGAGATACGACGGCGTATCTCCAGATACGTCGTCGTATCTCTGAGTGTGCGGCGTCGTATCTATGCGCCTGATTCTTAGAATCGGTTACGCATAGATTTGACTAAGATCCGACTGGCGTAAGTCTCTTACGCCGTCGTATCTTAGTTGCAATTTTACGCTGGCCGCTAGGTGGCGCTTCCGTCGATTTACGCGAGGAATATGCTAATTAGGTAGATACGCCGATTCACAAACGTACGTACGCCCGGCGCATTTTTTTACGTCGTTTACGTTAGGCTTTTTCCGGCGTAAGGTTGCTCCTGCTATATGAGGTGTACGCAATGTTAAGTATGGACGTCGTTCCCGCGTCGAATTTTGAAATTTTTACGTCGTTTGCGTAAGTCGTTCGCGAATAGGGCTGTATGTAAGTTACGTTCACGTCTAAAGCATTGACGATTTGCGGCGGAATTTCGAGCATGCGCACTGGGATTCTTTTACGAACGGTGCATGCGCCGTTTGTAAAAAAACGTCAAATACGTGGGGTCACACTAAATTTTAATAAAACACGCCCACATCATCCAAATTTGAATTAGGCGGGTTTACGCCGGAGCACATACGTTACGCCGCCGTAACTTAGGGCGCAAGTTCTTTCTGAATACGGAACTTGCGCCCTAATTTACGGCGGCGTAACGTATCGGAGATACGTTGCGCCCGCACAACATTACGCAGGGCTATCTGAATATAGCCCACAGTATACTGGCCTGGTTTCTGCTCTTGTTGGGATTCCCCGGATGTCCCAGCAGATAAAGCGCATCCAGACCAGTTGGAATGGGCAAGTAACAGCACAAAGAAAAGCAATAGGATGATGGCGGCGGGTCTTTCCCACAGGAGATACCAAGACCATCTTCATGCCTGGGACCGCGCAAAAGACTGAAGCCAAAATGGTGCCAAAATCTTCCACCCTAGCATGCCTTGACTCAGCTCTGCATTCCAAGGCGAGCCCAAAATATTGCTTCCCCTCGCATCCTAGCACTGATCAATTGTCCACTAGATCTAATGCCGCGTACACACGATCGGAATTTCCGATGAAAAAAGTCAGACGGAATTTTTTCATCGGATATTCCGACCGTGTGTGTGTGCTCCATAGCTCCCAACTGTCCCTGCTTTGGAGGGACTGTCCCTGATTTGGAGCAATGTCCCTCCAGGGGCGGACTGACAACTCATGGGGCCCCCGGGCAATATGAGATTATGGGGCCCCCCGGCAGTAGGAGATTATGGGGTCACACAGTATACACACACATATAGCTAGATTCAGAGACAGTTACACCAGCGTATCAGTAGATACGCCGTCGTAACTCTGAATCTACGCCGTCGTAAATTTAAGCGTATTCTGGAAACCAGATACGCTTAAATTAGGCTAAGATACAAGCGGCGTAAGTCTCCTACGCCGTCGTATCTTAGGGTGCATATTTACGCTGGCCGCTAGGTGGCGCTTCCGTTGAGTTCGGCGTAGAATATGCAAATGAGCTAGATACGCCGATTCAGAAACGTACGTGCGCCCGGCGCATTTTCTTACGTCGTTTACGTACGGCTTTTTCCGGCGTAAAGTTAGTCGAACAAATAGCTGGCCTAGTCAATGTTAAGTATGGCCGTCGTTCCCGCGTCGAAATTTGAAAATTTTACGTTGTTTGCGTAAGTCGTCCGTGAATGGGGCTGAACGTAATTTACGTTCACGTCGAAACCAATACGTCCTTGCGGCGTACTTTGGAGCATGCACACTGGGATATGTACACGGACGGAAAAAAAACAAAAAACGTCAATCACGTCGGGTCACCAGTCATTAACATAAAACACGCCCCCCTGTTCCACATTTGAATTAGGCGCGCTTAGGCCGGCCCATTTACGCTACGCCGCCGTAACTTAGGAGGCAAGTGCTTTGTGAATACAGCACTTGCCTCTCTGACTTACGGCGGCGTAGCGTAAATACGATACGCTACGCCGACTCACTAATACGCCGCCTTACCTGAATTTAGCCCATACAGTATACATACACAGTATACACACACAGACACACAATATACACACACAGTATACACACACAGAATACACAAACACACTGAAAAGGTACTGGCAGCTATAATCTTGGGATCTTTTAAAAAAAACACAGATTTTGACATACGGTGCCAGATTCACATAGAATTGCGGCGGCGTAACGTATCGCATTTACGTTACACCGCCGCAAGTTTTACGGGCAAGTGCTTGATTCACAAAGCACTTGCCTGTAAACTTGCGGAGGCGTAGCGTAAATCTGTCCGGCGCAAGCCCGCCTAATTCAAATGGGGCGTGTATCATTTAAATTAGGCGCGTTTCCGCGCCGAACGTACTGCGCATGCTCCGTTTGGAAATTTCCCGCCGTGCTTTGCGCCAAATGACGTCGCACCGACGTAATCTTTTGAACGGCGACGTGCGTTACGTCCTTTCCTATTCACAGACGACTTACGCAAAAAAAAAAGAAAAAAATGTAAATTCGATGCGGGAACGACGGCCATACTTTAACATGGCAAGTCTAAATATAAGCCACGAAATAGCCGGGGAAAGCCGACTAGCGACGACGTAAGAGAATGCGACGACCGCGCGTACCTTCGTGGATCGCCGTCAACAGCTAATTAGCATACCCCACGCGGAAAACGACGCAAACTCCACCCAGCGGGCGCCAAAGTATTACACCTACGATCCGAAGGCGTACGAAGCCGTACGCCTGTCGGATCGAAGCCAGAAGCCGTCGTATCTTGGTTTGAGGATTCAAACTAAAGATACGACGCGGCACATTTGAAAGTACGCCGGAGTATCAGCAGATACTCCGGCGTACTTTTTCTGTGAATCTGGCCTGCTGTCCCTGGTTTTACTGAGCCTGGCAACCCTTATGGGGCATGGGGCCCTCGGGCAGTGCCCGAGAGCCAGCATGGTCAGTCCGCCCCCTGTGCCCCTCTTTCCTCCTCATTTATCCCTCATTTTGGTCTGATCCATATAGATTTATATTAAAATTCACTTTTTATCTTTCAAAAAGTGTTTCCCAGCGCTAAACCTTTCATCCAAATTCCAAATTGCTGCATTTGTCAATTTTAGAAGCCAATATAAAGGAATATTAGTGGTAAAAAAAGCACTTGTGTATTTAATTAACCTTTTTTGGGGGGTTATTACCCCTTTTAAGGGGTGTGCCAAGGGGCGTGTCCTATGCCAACATACGTTTGCTAGTAGGTGTCCCTCATTGCCATCTCAAAATGTTGGGAGGTATGCTTCTTCAGGAAGAGCCCAACTGTACATGTGATCTCTGACATCTGTTTTGGATTTTGCTTCCTTGTAAAGAGCATTTTAATTAGCGCCATATTACTCACTAATTTATGGGACTGATTAGCGATGTTCTTTAGGAGGCTGCATGTAGTAGCACCGGGGATATTACTAATATGCGTGACTTCATTCATTAATGCAGCTAAATTATATGAGTCAACAGTTATATTTGAATAAAACCAAGTTATCAATAAAAACGTGAACTGATGTTCAAAAGATAAAACAGCGCTATGAGTTGGTGTAAAACCAGCTCGGATAAAATTGTCCTGAAGATCAGTGATGATGTGAAAGGTGATCAAGTGTGGTATAAGTGCCCTACATGTCAGTGGCGGCCCGTCCATAGGGACGCACGGGCGCCGCCCCCCCTCCCACAGTCACAAAAAAATAAAAATAAAAAAAAATAAACGGCCCCTTTAAGAACTTTTATTCGGCTAAAATGTCATTTTGACATTTTAGCCGCAGTTCTGGCGGCCGTCTATAGAGGGCGCTGCATCGCCACCCCCTCTCGCAAATAACACACATTCGTGCATAAATGCACAAATGTATGTTATTGTTGGTTGCCAGCGCTGCCTGGTCTATTCAGATAACCTGATGCGGGACGCCGGTTACCCGAATAGCGGCAGCTGGTTGGCTGAGGGGAACTGCCTATCAAAGCCAGCGGCTCTGGTAGGCTTTTCTCCGGCTCTCAGCTGTCTATACTCTGAGCGCAGGAAATCTGCGCTCATTGTATAAGACAAACGGCCGTTTCAGCCAATCAGGTTCCCGGATTCTGGTTATCAGGAACCTGATTGGCTGAAGCTTCACCACAGCGGCAGAAGACATCGAGGGAGCACATGGAATCCTCAGGTAAGTGCTTTTTACAGGGAAAGGGGCACAGTGACATCATGGGGCACAGTGGTGACAAAGGGCACAGTGGCATCATGGGGCACAGTGGTGACAATTAAAGGGCACAGTGGTGACAATTGGCACAGTGGCAACAGTTGAGGGGCACAGTGGCTGCGTTTGATGGCATGGCACAGTGGTGACAATTGATGGCACAGTGACTGCGTTTGATGGTATGGCACAGTGGTGACAATTGATGGCACAGTGGCTGTGCTGCATGGCACAGTGGTGACAATTGATGGCACAGTGGCTGCGTTTGATGGCATGGCACAGTGGTGACAATTGATGGCACAGTGGTTGCGTTTGATGGCATGGCACAGTGGTGACAATTGATGGCACAGTGGCTGCGTTTGATGGCATGGCACAGTGGTGACAATTGATGGCACAGTGGTTGCGTTTGATGGCATGGCACAGTGGTGACAATTGATGGCACAGTGGCTGCGTTTGATGGCATGGCACAGTGGTGACAATTGATGGCACAGTGGCTGCGTTTGATGGCATGGCACAGTGGTGACAATTGATGGCACAGTGGCTGCGTTTGATGGCATGGCACAGTGGTGACAATTGATGGCACAGTGGCTGCGTTTGATGGCATGGCACAGTGGTGACAATTGATGGCACAGTGGTTGCGTTTGATGGCATGGCACAGTGGTGACAATTGATGGCACAGTGGCTGCGTTTGATGGCATGGCACAGTGGTGACAATTGATGGCACAGTGGCTGCGTTTGATGGCATGGCACAGTGGTGACAATTGATGGCACAGTGGCTGCGTTTGATGGCATGGCACAGTGGTGACAATTGATGGCACAGTGGCTGCGTTTGATGGCACAGTGGCTGCATGTGATGGGCACAGTGAGGCTGCAATTTTTTTTTTTTTTTCGTTTGCGCCCCCCCAAAAATTTTGAGCACCAGCCGCCACTGCTACATGTTCTTTTATAAAAATAAAAACTGTTCTTTCTGCCTGCAAACTGTAGATTGTCCATAGCAACCAAAAGTGTCCCTTTATGTCAAAAATGATTTTAATCACTTGCAGAATTGTGCGATAGCGATTTGTGGGGAAATTCGTCATAAAAAAATAAAAGTAATGACAGCGACAATTCTGCAACTGAGCGAATTTCAGGGATTTTAATTTGATTACATTATTGAATATTTTTTATTATAATTACATTATCATTTGTTATAATTATTTATAGTTATTTATTATATTATAATTTATGATTTTGTGTTTCAAACTTTATCATACCCGGGATGCCTATTAGGCCCCGTACACACGAGAGGATCCATCCGCTGGAATTGATCCGCGGACCGGCTCCAGCGGATAGATCCCCTGGTGTGTACAATCCAGCGGATCTGTTTCCGCGGATATTTATCCCCTGGGATGGATTTCCAGCGGATAAATATTTGATGACATGCTTTAAAATCTATCCGCTTGAATCCATCCCAACGGATTGATCCGCTGGTCTGTACAGACTCACCGGATCAATCCGTCCGAATGGATCCCCCGCATGCGTCGTAATGATTCGACGCATGCGTGGAATTCCTTATATGACAGTGTCGCACACGTCGCCGCGTCATCATCGCGGCGACGGCGCGACGCGTCATCGCAATGGGATTTCGGCGCGGATTTCGATCCGATGGTGAGTACACTCCATCGGATCCAAATCCTCGCAAATCCTCGAGAGGATTTATCCGCGGAAACGGTCCGGTGGACCGTATCCGCGGATAAATCCTCTCGTGTGTACTAGGCCCTAGACTCTTGTTTGGTCAGATTTAAGTGAGTTATTCCTAAGAATTGCAGGCCTACAGTATAAAACGCCAAATTTCCTTGCAAAATAATTGTACCGCTTTTGGTACAAAATTCCAGACAGAATCATACCGCCAGGGAGGTTAATATTTGCATAGTATTTTAGTATTTGCAGTATTATTTTGTTATCTCAAACCATAAAATCATCAAAGTGGTAGAAAGAGTTAAGATGGGGGCAACAAATAAATAAATAACTAACTAAAAGGGAAAGGAATGCAAAATGCAATGGAGGAAAAAAAAAATGAAAGAAGGATACAAAGATCAGATAGTCCCAAAAGGACATGAAAAAAAAATGAAAGAAGGATACAAAGATCAGATAGTCCCAAAAGAACATGAAAAAAAAATGAAAGGTAGAAAAGCAATGGAGCAAAACAAAAAAATAGTATAAGAAATTAGAAAAACAGGAGGAACAAAGGCAAACATTTATTAAAATAGAGACAGTGGGGTAGATTCAGGTACCTTTGCGCAGTTTTACGGAGGCGCAGGGCAACGTTTTTGCCCTGCGCCCCTGCAAATTTTCTGTGCTACCCGCGATTCACGGAGCAGTAGCTCCGTAAATTGCGTGGGCGCTCCGGCAAAATGCCCGGCGTAAGCGCGCGCAATTTAAATGATCCCGTAGGGGGCGGGAATCATTTAAATTAAGCGCGTTCCCGCGCCGATCGTAGAGCGCATGCTCCGTCGGGAAACTTTCCCGACGTGCATTTGCGGCAAATGACGTCGCAAGGACGTCATTTGCTTCAAAGTGAACGTGAATGGCGTCCAGCGCCATTCACGAATCACTTACGCAAACTACGTAAAGTTCAAATTTCGCAACGCGGGAACGACTGGTATACGTAACATTGGCTGCCCCTGCTAATAGCAGGGGCAGCCTTTACGCGAAAACCGCCGTACGCAAACGACGTAAACTGCGTACGCAGGGCTTGCGTAACGTTGTGATCGGCGTTAGTATGCAATTTGCATACTATACGCTGAGCACAACGGGAACGCCACCTAGCGGCCATCGCAAGAATGCAGCCTAAGATATGCGGGCATAAGAGCCTTATGCCGCGCATATTTTAGGCTGCAGTCGGCGTAACAAGGTTCCTGAATCAGGAGCATTCGTTACGCCGGCGCAAGTAAGCAATTGCGCTGTGTAACTATGGTTACGCAGGCGCAATTGCTCTCTGAATCTGGGCCAGTGATTTGGAAGAAGGGGGAAAAACATAATTCTGAGTTGAAACATGTACATCTAGATGCCAAGCAAGGGAGTCCTAGGTTTCTTTTTGGCTTGTAAAGCATAAAGTCAGGCTCCAGAGTCAACTTTTGTTGCTAGCAACGTGTATCCCCAACAAACAGTATGGGTTGGGGTAGGCAGGCGCGGGCAGAGAGGTAGCAGTTGGGATGGGAGCAGCACCTTGTAGGTGATACAGAGATTAGGAAGATAACTGTTACATGGTGACCAGGGAGGTGGTGGAAACCTGTGGTCACGTTACCTGCTGTATCCTCCCAGATTTGGCTCAGTGGTACTGTATAAATACCCAACTCAAGGCAGACTTGACATTCAGCATCTTTATTCTGGACATCGCTGCAGAACAAGTAAGTTTCAGCTATGGTGACTTTTCTCATCAATTCTTTCTGTCTGAGGCTGCTTTCTGCAATTCTGCATGGGCACTGAACTATAATACGGGTAGATAAGAACAGCACACATATTAGCAATATTTTTAATTTTTTGCTATAATAAATATCCCCCAAAAAATATCTAAAAAAAAATGTTTTCCTCAGTTTAGGCTGATACGCGGTGCTTTTAACCCCCCCTAGCGGCCGAAAAAGGGTTAAAAACATCCACAAAACGCCGATGCAGCAGCGCTTTGTGGGCAGTTTAGAGGCGCTGCCCATTGATTTCAATAGACAGGGTGGCTTTAGGAGCAGTGTATCCCTCGCTCCTACAGCGCCTCAAAGATGCGGCTGGCAGGAGTTTTTTTTTACCGTCCTGCCAGCGCAGGATGGTAAAAGTCGGCTGGTATAATAAACATCAAATTGCTTAAGAGTCACTTCGACAGTTAAGGGTGTTTCTCATTTCCTGGTGGTCTAGGTCAGGTCAGAGTGAATGCAATGGAAGACTTGACCTGACCTAAACAACCAGGGAATGAGAAGACTTGACCTGACCTAAACCACCAGGGAATGAGAAGACTTGACCTGACCTAAACCACCAGGGAATGAGAAGACTTGACCTGACCTAAACCACCAGGGAATGAGAAGACTTGACCTGACCTAAACCACCAGGGAATGAGAAGACTTGACCTGACCTAAGCAACCAGGGAATGAGAAGACTTGACCTGACCTAAACCACCAGGGAATGAGAAGACTTGACCTGACCTAAACAACCAGGGAATGAGAAGACTTGACCTGACCTAAGCAACCAGGGAATGAGAAGACTTGACCTGACCTAAACCACCAGGGAATGAGAAGACTTGACCTGACCTAAGCAACCAGGGAATGAGAAGACTTGACCTGACCTAAACCACCAGGGAATGAGAAGACTTGACCTGACCTAAACAACCAGGGAATGAGAAGACTTGACCTGACCTAAACCACCAGGGAATGAGAAGACTTGACCTGACCTAAACCACCAGGGAATGAGAAGACTTGACCTGACCTAAACCACCAGGGAATGAGAAGACTTGACCTGACCTAAACAACCAGGGAATGAAAAGACTTGACCTGACCTAAACAACCAGGGAATGAGAAGACTTGACCTGACCTAAACAACCAGGGAATGAGAAGACGTGACCTGACCTAAACCACCAGGGAATGAGAAGACGTGACCTGACCTAAACCACCAAGGAGTGAGAAACATTGGTGATTCCCCCTAACTGAATAATTGGCAATTTAAAGCCACGAAACTAGTCTTTTTTGGTGAAATAAAGCAATTTGATGTTTATTATAACAGATGACTGTAATCCATTCTTAACCACAGGACAATGGGCACCTCTACATCTTGGACCATCAACAGGCTTTTTTCAGACTTCTCCTAACTCACCTGAGCCACTTTATGTTACTCAGGGCAACCACACCTGCTTGGGGAGCCAGCGCTATCCACCTAACTGTTAACTATCTATTCGTTAAGGTAGTGCAGCACAAAATGTTGATGTGCTAAGCATTAAAACCCATGGCAGCCAATCAAAAATTATCCAAACTCACCCAGTGATCAAAAAGTGATTCAGTTGGGTTGGTTTCCAAAATAAGAGAATTTTTAATGCAAAGTCATATTAATTGTCACTCTTGCCTATTTTTTAGATTGCATCCAAAATAATTTTAGTTTACATCTTTGTTCTTCACATATAGGCCCGGATTCTCGCCGGCGTATCTCTAGATAATAGTATTTTTTTGTTTCGTCTCATTCCGTAGATTCGTAAAGATTCGTAATTTCGTAAGGCGCAAGTTTTCCTATTCGGACCCATTCGTATTTTCGTAACAGTTTTATTTTCATTTATACTGAATGATTCGTAATTCCGTCTAATTTATTTTCGTTGATTCGAAATTTGTCATTTTGTTAGATAATAATTTTCGTTTAATGGATTCGTAATTTTGTACTTTCGTAAATACATCGCAACACGCGGCTAATCCATATTAAGATAGACTTTCCCTTAAGCCCCGTACACACGGTCTGACTTTTTGCCAACAAACGTCAAAATTAGCGCTTTCCAAAAAATCTGACCGTGTGTACGCTCTATCGGGCAAACTTTTTCTGTTTCAAAAGTCCGGCCAACTCCCTTCAGCCAAAAATCCACGGACAAGTTTGTTTGAAGTCCGATCATGTGTACGAGGCTTTACACTGTACAATGTGAGTGAGTGAGTGAGTAACTTGTATAGCGCAACAAATGCGAACTTAATTGCCTCAAGGCGCTTGACATCCAGAGTCGTACCGGTCCTTAGAAGAGGTGGGTCTTTAGTTTTTTCCTAAAGGCCCGATGGTTTTCCTCCAAGCGGATGGTAGAGGGTAGAGCATTCCAGAGCCGAGGTCCTTGGACCGAAAATCTGCGTTCTCCCTTCGATTTGTAGCGGGACTCAGCACAAAAGAGATAAGCTGATTGGCTAAGATATTAAGTAAGATACATCACTCACTAACTTACACTGCCCAGTGCCCATTCAAAAGAACGATACAAGTACACAAATTTACGAACAAAGAAACGGATTTACAAAACCCACAAATGAATATACGAACATACGAATGAAAATACGAACAGACAAAGGATTTAAAATACGGAATGCAAATCGTTCGTTATAGATGTCATTTTCGTTCTTTTGCTTTTTCGGTGTTTCGTATTTTAGTAAGATTGTCCAATCATACATTCGTATTTTCGCTTGTTCGTTATTTTGCTTATTCGTAATTCCGTAATTTTCGTATTTTGGTTCTTTCAGCTTTTCGGATGTTCGAAATGATACGAATGTACGAAAACGAACAAATTGGTATGAAAATCCATTCGTTACGAATGGGAACGCACATGTCTACTGCTGCACAACTACTGTGTGACATAAAATATTGCAACAATCGCCATTTTATTCTCAAGATTCTCTGCTAAAATATATATATATATATATATATAATGTTTGGGGGTTCTAAGTAATTTTCTTGTAAAAAATATGGATTTTAACTTGTAAACACCACATTTTAGACTTAGGCATGAAAGGGTTAAAATCCTCTATTCAGTCCTATACTGCTATTTACAGAGAGGGAAAGAGATTGTTCCGGATGTCAGGGTTGGTGACATGGGGTCAGTACAGTAGTAACAGGAAACTGTAGATTTTAGAAATAACATTTTGATGAATGTGCGGACAGCGACTCCCACTTATCTCTAGAGACCCGAAATAATAACAACTCTTCTCGGAATATTAGATGAACCTGGAAATAACTCATGTGATGTTGTGACCTTTCTCAGGGGACTTCCAGCGGTTCCTAAAGATGTTCTACTCTTGAGACTTGGCTTTTGGATATGTTGACATCACAAACTGATTACCTTGGGCCTTGTAGATAAAAAGTGTTGTCCTTGCCTGTAACAACCAGTTGGGTCCACCCTTCAGTCTCTTTGGCCCGGATTCACAGACAGCGGCGCACATTTATGCCGCTGTAGCGTATCTCCTGTGCGCTACGCTGACGCGGCGCAGAGAGGCAAGCATGGAATTCACAAAGCCACTGCTCCCAAAACTGCGCTGGATTTCGAAGGCGTAAGTCGGCGTAGGTGGAAGTGGGCGTGAGCCATGCAAATGAGGCGTGACCCCATGCAAATGATGGTCCGAGCGCCAGACAGATACGTGTCACAAATTGCGCATGCGCCGGGACGTGGGCGCATCCCTCTGCGCATGCTCACAACCACGTCGGAACAACTGTCTAAGATACGCCGGATTACTGCGTACGCCATGAACGTAATCTACGCCCAGCCAGACACACGTCCAAAGTAAACAACGTAAAATACGCCGGCTAGAGTTCCCTGGTGCAGACCTTTGCATGTCTGCTGCTGGGTTACACCTGCTTTATGGGGCTTAACTTTACGCCGGACGTACAACTTACGCACACATCGCGTAGCCTGCGTCGGGCGCACGTACGTTCGTGAAACGCCGTATTTCCCTCATTTACATACTTTCCCACTTCTTCACCGTCCCCGGCTGGCGAGAAGTCTGCTCTGGTACTGGCCTCACTCGCCTTACTCACAATGGTCTCCGGTAGCAAGGTGGATGGTCCCTTTTGTGGCGACAGCTTTCCCTCTACCTCCGACCATGACTGGTTCCCCGGCCCTGGCTTGACACTCCACAAGTGTCACCTCTGCTGTCCGGCTGGGTCCCTGACTTGGCACCTGCTAATGCTTTCCCACATCTTCACCGTCCCCGGCTGGCGAGAAGTCTGCTCTGGTACTCGCCTCACTCGCCTTACTCACAATGGTCTCCGGTAGCAAGGTGGATGGTCCCTTTTGTGGCGACAGCTTTCCCTCTACCTCCGACCATGACTGGTTCCCCGGCCCTGGCTTGGCACTCCACAAGTGTCACCTCTGCTGTCCGGCTGAGTCCCTGACTTGGCACCTGCTAATACTTTCCCACTTCTTCACCGTCCCCGGCTGGCGAGAAGTCTGCTCTGGTACTGGCCTCAGCTTACTCACAGTGATCTCCGGTAACAAGGTGGATGGTCCCTTTGTGGCGACAGCTTCCCCTCTACCTCAGACCATGACTGGTTCCCCGGCCGGCGGAACAGTTGCTTCTGGTTGGACTACAAGTCCGCAGTCCCAACCCTGCACTACTTCTGGATAGGCTCTCAGATAGCCTAGCAGCCAGATGTCCCCAGGATAGGCCTTAGGTTTTTGGCTTAGCAGCCCAGGGGAAATACGACACAAGTCCACCCAGACAGGCATCCAGGTGGCACAGAACCCTGATAACCTGACTACACCCAAATAAATAGGTTCTCCCAGCAGGCCAAGGGACTCAAGAAAATCCCTGCTTATTGGCTGAGACACCCTATTTATTCCTAATCTGTCCTTGCAGTGCCCTTGTCTTATCTAATGTCACCAGATACCCGGCCATCTAGTGACAGAAGAGAGTAGTGCAGCAATTCCAGAATTAGGGGGAAATAAATTGACCTCCTAACAATTGGCCAAGGCAACTATTGTTTGGCAATAAATTTAAGAGCAACCCTGCCTAAACATCAGGGTGCTACATCAGCATCTGCAGGGGCCAGCATTAACCGGTTGTCGACCGCCGCATGTACATGTACGTCCACAGAATGGCACGTACAGGCATATGGGCGTACAGGTACGTCCCCGCCTTTCCGCGGGTCCGATCAGGACCCCCCCGGTACACGCGGTGGTCGGTAACCCGCGGGGAGCGATCCGGGACGAGGGCGCGGCTATTCGTTTCTAGCTGCCCCCTCGCGATCGCTCCCCGGAGCTGAAGAACGGGGAGAGCTGTATGTAAACACTGCTTCCCCGTGCTTCAATGTGGCGGCTGCATCGATCGAGTGATCCCTTTTATAGGGAGACTCGATCGATGACGTCAGTCCTACAGCCACACCCCCCTACAGTTGTAAACACACACTAGGTGAAACATAACTCCTTCAGCGCCCCCTGTGGTTAACTCCCAAACTGCAACTGTCATTTTCACAATAAACAATGCAATTTAAATGCATTTTTTGCTGTGAAAATGACAATGGTCCCAAAAATGTGTCAAAATTGTCCGAAGTGTCCGCCATAATGTCGCAGTCACGAAAAAAATCGCTGATCGCCGCCATTAGTAGTAAAAAAAAAAAATTAAGAAAAATGCAATAAAACTATCCCCTATTTTGTAAACGCTATAAATTTTGCGCAAACCAATCGATAAACGCTTATTTCGATTTTTTTTTTACCAAAAATAGGTAGAAGAATACGTATCGGCCTAAACTGAGGGAAAAAAAATGTATATATGTTTTTGGGGGATATTTATTATAGCAAAAAGTAAAAAATATTGCATTTTTTTCAAAATTGTCGCTCTATTTTTGTTTATAGCGCAAAAAATAAAAACCGCAGAGGTGATCAAATACCACCAAAAGAAAGCTCTATTTGTGGGGAAAAAAGGACGCCAATTTTGTTTGGGAGCCACGTCGCACGACCACGCAATTGTCTGTTAAAGCGAAGCAGTGCCGAATCGCAAAACCTGGCCTGGGCATTTAGCAACAAAATGGTCCGGGGCTTAAGTGGTTAAAGTGAACTTGTTGCTTGGCCCTGTAGAGTCAAAACACAGGTCCTCTGCAGCTTATGACTAGTAGACCTCTCCAGTATTAATGTGTATGAGGTCCAATACATACTTACTGTGTCCCAGCCTGATTGATGATGTATTATTTGTGTTCTATTCCAGGTCACCGCGCCATGTCTCATCCAGTGACCATGCAGCCCCAGGCAATGCAGGCCTATACTACCAGCCAATGGAGCTCCGATATTATGAACTGCTGTGAAGACATGGGCATCTGTACGTATTAGAGGTTTTACAATGTACCTAAAAGGCATATTAATGACTATCTATTCGAATGAATGGGCCTGATGCAGTGCGATTTTCCTGTATGCTGGCAATCTGCTTTCTAACTATCTCTTATCGCTAGACAAACCTCTGTCACTGCAATACTTCACCCTCTGCACCAGTCTGAACTTGCTTTGTGTTGGCATTTAAGACATTTTTTATATAGGTCATTAAAGAGGAACTGTAACGGTCAATAGTGACACCCATAGTGGGTATTACCAGTATCTGAAAGGAAAACGAATGATAATAATAAAAAAGAGTAATGTATTATTACGCACCCATGGGTATTCCTATCTGTCCTTCATTTATGCCTCCTGTCCCAGCGGGTCGTGTACCCACAGCTCCTGGGACAGACGTCCCCATTGACCTTCTCCCTCCAGGCGTTACCATGCTTACTTGGAGCTAGTTTATAAGTAATGGGGCTATGTGTTGCCCCCAGAGAACAATTTGGCTGTTTATGCCATATTATCAGTGGGGTAGATTCAGAGAGCAATTGCTTCTGCGTAACCATAGTTACGCAGCGCAATTGCTTACTTGCGCCGGCGTATCGAATGCTCCTGATTCAGGAACCTCGATACGCCGACTGCAGCCTAAGATATGCCTGGCATAAGGCTCTTATGCCGTCGTATCGTAGGCTGCATTCTTACGCAGGCCGCTAGGTGGCGTTCCCGTAGTGGTCAGCGTAGAGTATGCAAATTGCATACTAACGCCGATTCACAACCGTACGCGAGCCCTGTGTATGCAGTTTACATCGTTTGCGTACGTCGGTTTTTGCGTAAGGCTGCCCATGCTATTAGCAGGGGCAGCCAATGCTATGTATACCCGTCGTTCCCGCGTCGCGTTTTTGAAAAATTACGTTGTTTGCGTAAGTGAATCGTGAATGGCGCTGGACGCCATTCACGTTCACTTTGAAGCAAATGACGTCCTTGCGACGTCATTTGCCACAATGCACGTCGGGAAAGTTTCCCGACGGAGCATGCGGACTACGTTCGGCACGGGAACGCGCCTAATTTAAATGATCCACGCCCCCTATGGGATCATTTAAATTGCGCGCTCTTACGCTGGGCATTTTTCAGGAGCGCCCACGCAATTTACGGAGCTTCTGCTCCGTGAATCGAGGGCAGCGCAAAAAAATTGCGGGGGCGCAGGGCAAAATCGTTGCCCTGCGCCTCCGTAATAAATGCGCAAATCTACTTGAATCCGGCCCAGTGTGTCTATAAATTTATATGTTGGTATTCTGCTTTCTAGACATGTATTTTGCATCAATCCCTGAAGAAGTAAACAGAGAGTCACGAAACGCGTTTTCTTTTTTTATGCAAACTGCCGATGATTTTACATCAAGTACTTTGTTTGTACTTTGGTTGAACAAGATGGACTTGTGTCTTTTTTCAACCTGACTAACTATGTATATCCCTGTTCTGCGCTGCCTCATTCCATACACCATGCTGTAAGTTTCTATTTCACACTTCCTCATTCCAGATGCTTTGTTGTACATTTCCTGTTCTGCGCCACCTCATTCCATATGCCTTGCTGTATATTTTTATTCCTCACCGCTTCATTCCATATGCCTTATGCCGCGTACACACGATCATTTCTCGGCATGAAAAAAAAAAATTGTTTTTCAGCATGTCCAAAAAACAAAGTTTTTCCAACTTCATCATTAAAAACGATGTTGCCCACACACCATAGTTTTTAAAAAAATGATGAAAAAAGCGCGGTGACGTACAACACGTACAACGGCACTCTAAAGGGGAAGTTCTATTCGCCTTTGGGCTGCTTTAGTTGATTCCGTGTTAGTAAAAGACGATTCGCGCTTTTCTGTCTGTTACGGCGTGATGAGTGTGCTTACTCCATTATGAATGGTAGTTTTACCAGAACGAGCCCCTACTGGTTAACCCCTTCACTGCCAGTCACATTTACACAGTAATCAGTGCATTACTGTGTAAATGTGACTGGCACCGCCACTGAAATATTGCATTGCATGAATCCATGTATTGTTGCTGCTGCCCACTATTCAGATGGCCGGCCCCCCTGGTGAGCACCGGCCATCTGAATAACGGCGGCTGGTTGGCTTTGGAAGTGCCTATTCGGCTTCCAAATAGTTAGCCAGGGGAAGCACGGGAGGTGCGTTTCCTGGCTAACACTGACAGGCGTCTTAGTTCTGGTTACCGGTAACCTGATTGGCTGAAGCGTCATCGAGGGCAGGAGAAAACATCGAGGGACCGTGAAAGGGGGGTGGCTGACCCCATAAAGGTAAGTGCCGGGCAGGGGGGCAATCTGGCAGCATTTTACAGGGCACAGTGGTGACAATTGATGGGCACAGTGGCTGCGTTTGGCATGGCACAGTGGCGACAATTGATGGCACAGTGACGAAAATTGATGGCACAGTGGTCACAATTAATGGCACAGTGGCAACAATTGATGGCATGGCACAGTGGTGACAATTAATGGGCGCAGTGGCGACAATTGATGGCACAGTGGCTGCGTTTGATGACATGGCACAGTGGTGACAATTGATGGGAACAATGGCCCGGATTCAGAGAGCAATTGCGCCGGCGTTACGAATGCTCCTGATTCAGGAACATCGTAACGCTGACTGCAGCCTAAAATCTGCGTGGCATAAGGCTCTTATGCCACGCAGATTTTAGGCTGCATTCTTGCGATGACCGCTAGGGGGCGCTCCCCTTGTGCTCAGTGTATAGTATGAAAATTGCATACTAGCACCGATTCACAATGTTGCGCGAGCCCTGCGTACGCAAGTTACGGAGTTTCCGTACGGCGTCTTTAGCGTAAGGCTGCCCCTTCTAATAGTAGGGGCAGCCAATGCTAAAGTATACCCTCCGTTCCCGCGTCGTGAAATTTGAATTTCACGTCGTTTGCGTAAGTGATTCGTGAATGGCGCTGAACGCCATTGACGTTAACTTTGAAGCAAATGACGTCCCTGCGACATCATTTGCCGCAATGCACGTCGGGAACGTTTCCCGACGGCGCATGCGCTTTACGATCGGCGCGGGAACGCGCCTAATTTAAATGATTCCCGCCCCCTGCCGGATCATTTAAATTGCGCGCGCTTACGCAGGGCAATTTTGCCGGCGCGCCCTCGCAATTTACGTAGCTACTGCTACGCGAATCGAGGGCAGCGGTGCAAATTTGCGGGGGCGCAGGGCAAAATCGTTGCCCTGTGCCTCCGTAATTTAGGCGCAATTCTTACTGAATCTGGGCCAGTGGCGGTAAATGATGGCACAGTGGCTGCATTTGATGGCATGGCACAGTGGCGACAATTGATGGCACAGTGGCAACAATTGATGGCACGGTGGCAACAATTGATGGCATGGAGCAGTGGCGACAATTGATGGCACAGTGGCTGCCTTTGATGGGCACAGTAGCTGTGTTTGATGGGTAAGGCTGCAATTGTTTTTTTATTTTTATCGTTTGTTTGCGCCCCCCAAAAAATCTTGAGCACCAGCCGCCACTGCCCTGCACACACGCCTATGATTGAAACAAAAAGTGGATCCCCCAGCAGCTTGTCTGTCCCCTACAAACTCGCTAATCCAGTGTGACACCGCTCCACTTCCAGCTGAAATGAGCATTCTTGGGCCCACTTTCTTGAGATCTTTTTTGACTTTCATAAACTTAAAAGTTCTTCTCTCTTGCAGGCCTTTGCGGAACATTTATCCCTTGCATTTTGGCGTGCAGAGTAGCCTCAGACTTCGGGGAGTGCTGCTGTTTGCCGATTTTACCAGGAACCTTACTGGCCTTGCGCACCGGCATCAGAGAGCGATACCACATCCCGGTACGGATTAGACTAAGCATAACACGCAAAGACATTTCTTCTATTTTTACTATTAAAATGTGTTTATTTTAAGGGAATGTATAGTGGTTTTGTAAATATTTTCTTTATTATAGTCAGGATTCAAAAATACAATTCCTAAGAGCCGGTTACTTGTCGGTATGGTCCCCCTATCGTGATGGTTCCTGTAAGGACTGCGCAGGCGCAATCCTTGCCGACGGAAATCTCCGAACCTTGGCCGGCATCCAGGCTCATTCCTTAACATCCCAGTGGATTGGAGGATGTTAAAAAAAGAGCCAGGAGGCCGAGCGAACGTAGCGAGCCATCCGAGCGAAGCGAGGACGTGAGGCCGACTGGCCACTTTCCTCAAATTCCACGTCGCCCTGGAGGTTCGGTGATTTCCGTCAGCAAGGATTGCACCTGCGCAGTCCTTACAGGAACCATATCGTCAGATCACCGGTTCACACAGGCGACTTAGCCGCATGACAAGTCGCGCTCCGCTCTATTCAATAGAACCGTTCTAATAGGAGCGACGCAAGTCGCTCCAACTTCGAAAAAGGTTCTTGTACGACTTTGGGGGCGACTTGCATTGACTTCAATACAGAAGTCATTTTTCAAGTCGCCTCTCAAGTCGTCTTAAGATCGCCTTGCCGAGTCGCCCCCAAAGTCGTGCCGCCCCTGTGTGAACCGGCTCTTAAAGCAGAGGTTCGCCCTAAAAACATGTATATAACATTACATTCTGCATACTTCCAACATTTACAGTATGCTGTTTGTTTTTTTGCTGTACATACGGTATTATTGCTATTTTCCACCCGGTTTCCGGGTACACACTCCCACGGGAGTAGGCGTTCCCATGCAGAGGCGCAGTGTCATGTGGGGCTTCGCCCAGATGATTGGCGTCTTGAGAAAAACTTCCCCCCGGCGGATAAGGCGCGTCACGAGTTTCCGAAAGTAGCCGAACTGCGAGTCGGCTCTATACGGCGCCTGCGCAGTCAGCTCTACACGGCTCCTAGTCGGTGCGCAGGCGCCGTGTAGAGCCGGCTCGCAGTTCGGCTACTTTCGGAAACTCGTGACGCGCCTTATCCGCCGGGGGGAAGTTTTTCTCAAGACGTCAATCATCTGGGCGAAGTCCCACATGACACTGTGCCTCTGCATGGGAACGCCTACTCCCGCGGGAGCTAGTACCCGGAAGCCGGGTGGAAAATAGCAATAATACGGTATGTACAGCAAAAAAAAAAAACAGCATACTGTAAATGTTGGAAGTATGCAGAATGTAATGTTATATACATGTTTTTAGGGTGAACCTCCGCTTTAAGCATAGCTGTAGTTTTGTACAATTCTTTAAATAATCTCATCCAATCCGTTGTTGTCAGTGCCCCCTACTGGCCGATTGACAACTGTTCTGATTATTTGGCAACTGAAACTGGGACTTCTGTAAGGGCTCTTTCACACGGAGCGGACCGTTTCCGGGTCCGCTCCGTGTGTCCGCCGAAGCTCAGCGGGGATCCCCGCTGAGCTGTCGGCGGATAGGGCGGTCCCCGCACACAGTGCAGGGACCGCCCTGTCTCTGCTCCGCTCTCCCCTATGGGGGACCGGATGCAGACGGTCCGTCTGTCCGTCTGCATCCGGTCAGTTCCGCCGAACGGAAGAAAAATAGGGTTTCTTCCGTTCGGAAAAGCGGAACCCGACTGACGCGGACGCTAGCGGATGCTCCATCCGCTAACGGACGCGTCCCCATAGGGATTCATTACAAGTCCGTTAACGGACTTGTAATGAACGGACGAACGGTCCGTCCGTGTGAAAGGACCCTAACTGTGACTGTCCACTCTTGCCAGTAAGCAGTAATAAAAATGTTGGGGGGTTGAACACGAATGTGATAACGCTATTGACAAACTGAACCATGTACAGTGCATCCAGAAAGTATTCACAGCGCTTCACTTTTTCCACATTTTGTTATGTTACAGCCTTATTTCAAAATGGATTAAAACCATTATTTTCCTCAAAATTCTACAAACAATACATTGGTCTTCATGGCAGTGTTTGGTTAGTGGTGCCTCTTGCTTAAAGAGGGAGTTCACCCATTAATCTGTTTTTTTAAACAATCCCCCTAGATGGATGCTCGTTGTGTCTAGGGGAATCGGCTAGTTGTTTTGAAATATGAGCTGTACTTACCGTTTACGAGATGCATCTTCTCCGTCGCTTCCGGGTATGGGTCTTCGGTAGCGGGCGTTCCTTCTTGATTGACAGTCTTCCGAGAGGCTTCCGACGGTCGCATCCATCGCGTCACTCGTAGCCGAAAGAAGCCGAACGTCGGTGCGGCTCTATACTGCGCCTGCGCACCGACGTTCGGCTTCTTTCGGAAAATCGTGACGCGATGGATGCGACCGTCGGAAGCCTCTCGGAAGACTGTCAATCAAAATAGGAATGCCCAGTCCCGCAGCCCATACCCGGAAGCGGCGGAGAAGATGCATCTCGTAAACGAGTAAGTACGGCTCATATTTTAAAACAACTAGCCGATTCCCCTAGACAAAATGAGCATCCATCTAAGAGGAAAAAGGGTCATGTGCGGGTGAACCTCCGCTTTAAGTGTTGCAGCCTCTGGGGCCTTTCAAAAAGGTGTGTCTATGTAATGACAGATCATGTGACACTTAGATTGCACACAGGTGGACATCATTTCACTAATTATGTGACTTCTGAAGGTAATTGGTTGCACCAGAGCTTTTTATTGGCATCATAACAAAGGGGGTGAATACATACGCACATGACAATTATCAGTTTTTTATTTCTGAAAAATAGTTTTATATATATATTTTTCTAATTTTATTTCACCAACTTAAACTATTGTGTTCTGATCCATCACATATAATTGAACTAAATGCTGTAATTTAACACAATAGGTAAAATGCTAAGGGGGGTGAATACTTTTGCAAGGCACTGTAAGTATTCACAGCCTTTGCCATGACACAAAATTGAGCTCAGGTGTATCTTGTTTCCACTGATCATCCTTGAGATGTTTCTACAACTTGATTGGAGTCCACCTGTGGTAAATTCAGTTGATTGGACATGATTTGGAAAGCCACACACCTGTCTATATAAAGGTCCCACAGTGAACAGTGCATGTCAGAGCACAAACCAAACCATGAAGTCCAAGGAATTGTCTGTAGACCTCTGAGACAGGATTGTACGGAGACGGGAACAGAAACATTGAATGTCCCAATGAGCACAGTGACCTCTATCATCTGTAAATGGAAGAAGTTTGCAACCACCGCGACTCTTCCTAGAGCGGGCCGCCTGGCCAAACTGAGCGATCGGGGAGAAGGGCCTTAGTCAGGGAGGTGACCAAGTACCTGATGGTCACTCTGATAGAGCTCCAGGATTTCTCTGTGGGGAGAGGAGAGCCTTCCAGAAGAACAACCATCTCTGCAGCAATCAGGCCTGTATGGGGGAGTGGCCAGACGGAAGCCACTCCTCAGTAAAAGGCACATGACAGCCCACCTGGAGTTTGCTAAAAGGCACCTGAAGAACTCTCAGACCACAAAGAACAACATTTTCTGGTCTGATCAAACAAAAATGGAGGAAAACAGGCACCACTCATCACCTGGCCAATACCATCCTTACAGTGAAGCATGGTGGTGGCAGCATCATGCTGTGGAGATGTTTTTCAGTGGCAGGAACCTGGAGACTAGTCAGGATCGAGAGAAAGATGAATGCAGCAAAGTGCAGAGACATCCCTGATGAAAACCTGCTCCAGAGTGCTCTGGACCTCAGACTGGGGTGAAGGTTCATCTTCCAACAGGACAACGACCCTAAGCACACAGCCAAGATAACAAAGGAGTGGCTACGGGACAACTCTGTGAATGTCTTTGATTAGCCCAGCCAGAGCCCAGACCTGAACCCAATTGAACATCTCTCAAGAGATCTGAAAATGGCTGTGTACCGACGCTCCCCATCCAACCTGATGGAGCTTGAGAGGTCCTGCAAAGAAGAATGGGAGAAACTGCCCAAAAATAGGTGTGCCAAGCTTGTAGCATCATACTCCGAAAGGCTTGAGGCTGTCATTGGTGCTAAAGGAGCTTCAACAAAGTATTGAGTTGACCAAAGGCTGTGATACTTATGTACATTTGTTTGTTTTTGATTTTTTATTAAATTTGCGAAGATTTCGAACAAACTTGTCACGTTGTCATTATGGGGTATTGTTTGTAGAATGTTGAGGAAAATAATTAATTTAATCAATTTTGGAACAAGGCTCTAACATAACAAAATGTGGAAAAACTGAAGCGCTGTTAATACTTTCCAGACGCACTGTACGTTATTAATTTTTTTTACCACTGTTCCACTGTAAATCCCTTTTAGCAGGCAGCCTAATTCTTTAACCACTTGCCGACCGCCGCATGTATATGTACGTCCACAGAATGGCACGTACAGGCAAATGGGCGTACAGGTACGTCCTTGCCTTTCCGCGGGTCGGGGGTCCGATCGGGACCCCCCGCGCTACATGCGACGGTCGGATTCCCGCGGGGAGCGATCCGGGACGATCCGGGACGAGGGCGCGGCTATTCGTTTCTAGCCGCCCCCTCGCGATCGTTCCCCGGAGCTGAAGAACGGGGAGAGCCGTATGTAAACACGGCTTCCCCGTTCTTCACTGTGGCGGCGCATCGATCGAGTGATCCCTTTTATAGGGAGACTCGATCGATGACGTCAGTCCTACAGTTATAAACACACACTAGGTGAACCCTAACTCTTACAGCGCCCCCTGTGGTTAACTCCCAAACTGCAACTGTCATTTTCACAATAAACAATGCAATTTAAATGCATTTTTTGCTGTGAAATGACAATGGTCCCAAAAATGTGTCAAAATTGTCCGAAGTGTCCGCCATAATGCCGCAGTCACGAAAAATTCGCTGATCGCCGCCATAAGTAGTAAAAAAAATAAAAAATAAAACTATCCCCTATTTTGTAAACGCTATAATATAAATTTTGCGCAAACCAATCGATAAACGTTTATTGCGATTTTTTTTTACCAAAAATAGGTAGAAGAATACGTATCGGCCTAAACTGAGGAAAAAAATATTTTTATATATGTTTTTGGGGGATATTTATTATAGCAAAAAGTAAAAAATATTGCATTTTTTTCAAAATGGTCGCTTTATTTTTGTTTATAGCGCAAAAAATAAAAACCACAGAGGTGATCAAATACCACGAAAAGAAAGCTCTATTTGTGGGGAAAAAAGGACGTCAATTTTGTTTGGGAGCCACGTGGCACGACCGCGCAATTCTCTGTTAAAGCGACGCAGTGCCGAATTGTAAAAACGCCTTTGGGCATTTAGCAGCATATTGGTCCGGGGCTTAAGTGGTTAATAATTCTTCATACATCTATCTTTTCAAAATAATTTACAAAGTCTGAGTGTTATCTCTAAGTTATCTCTGTTTTTTTCCTACAGGGAACTATCTGCAATGATTGGGTGAAGTTTGTATTCTGTGGACCATGCGCTACCTGTCAGATGGCCCGCGAGCTGAAGGCCAGGAATCGCTAGCATGGTGGTGTCATGGCGAGTGTCTATGGATTATTTGCTCCTTTAAGAGAACCTGAAATCCCAATGAAGGGGGAGAGGTTACCAAATGTGTCGCCACTGACCCCGCCTTCCCAACCAGCATCTAACGGCACTACAGGAAGAATTTTAATTTTGTATGGACGTTACAGTTACTAGTTACTAGTTAGAATTGTGAAAGCGTTTACAACCACGTTGACAACTGGATTTTAATCTATATATTTATTTTCCCTTTTTGTCTTTTTAAAAATGCAAGTCGTAACACTTTAGGCTGGCATGTGCAGCTCTGTGGTATATTAGACCCCCCCCCCCCCTCGGTTTCTTATATTAATCTGAGATAACCGCTAAGGTTTTGCTTAGGGCTCCTTACTGGGCATAGTGCAGTCGGGCATCCCAAAACACACCTGCACTGTTTTTTGGCAATGCAGCACAAGGCACATAAGTTTCACCTTTGTGTGGTTCACCATAGCGTAGGTCAGTGGCGGCCGGTGCTCAAATTTTTTGGGAGGGGCGCAAAAAAAAAACAGTTTCAGCCACTGTGCCCATCAAACGCAGCCACTGTGCCCATCAAACGCAGCCACTGTGCCCATCAAACGCAGCCACTGTGCCCATCAAATGCAGCCACTGTGCCCATCAAATGCAGCCACTGTGCCCATCAAAAGCAGCCACTGTGCCCATCAAACACAGCCACTGTGCCCATCAAATGCAGCCACTGTGCCCATCAAATGCAGCCACTGTGCCCATCAAATGCAGCCACTGTGCCCATCAAAGGCAGCCGCTGTGCCCATCGAACGCAGCCACTGTGCCCATCAAATGCAGCCACTGTGCCCATCAAACGTAGCCACTGTGCCCATCAAACGCAGCCACTGGGCCCATCAAACGCAGCCACTGGGCCCATCAAACGCAGCCACTGTGCCCATCAAACGTAGCCACTTTGCCCATCAAACGCAGCCACTGTGCCATCAATTGCAGTCACTGTGCCATCAAATGCAGCCACTGTACCCATCAATTGCTGTCAGTGTGCCCATCAATTGCCGCTACTGTGCCCATCAATTGCTGCCAGTGTGCCCATCAATTGCCGCTACTGTGTCCATCAATTGCTGCCAGTGTGCCCATCAATTGCTGCTACTGTGCCTATCAAATGCTGCCAGTGTGCATCCCCCGCCTGCCCCGGCACTTACCTGTCTTGGTGGAGCAGCGGGTCATGGCGGCAGTGTCCTCCAAGCTCCTCGATGTCTTCTCCCATCCTCTCTTCCCGTCCTCTGCTATGATTGGACGCCTGATAGGCGTCCAATCACAGCGCCTGTCGTTTCAGCCAATCAGGTCACAGGTAACAGACCCGAGCACCTGATTGGCTGAGAGGCGGTTTCAGTGTATAGAAAGCGAATATTCATTCGCTTTCCTAACACAACGCTGAGTGAACTGCGAGCGCCCAGCATGGCGCCCGCTGTTCACCTTTTTTGGACTCCTATCAGGAATCAGGTGCTTCCAAAAAATACCCCACCTGAATAGGGGGTGTCAGTGGCGACCATAGATAGATTCATGCATTCCATGAATCTATGGTGATAGAGGGGGTGGCAGGAGAGAGGGGGTGGCGCTTGTGCGCCCTTATGGACGCAACGCTACTGGCGTAGGTGGATTTTTTACGTTGGGATGCCATTAAAAATGAATACCAATGCACTAAGGCTGGGTCCACACCGCACCACGGAGCAGCTCACAGTAGGGGTCCGGTGCATCCCCGTTCACCGATTCAGGCTGAATTTTTGGCTGAATTCAGACCTGAAACGGACCAGAAGACGCTTAGGACTCCTAAGCAATTCGCACCAGAGCCGCTCCGGAGATGTGTGAACCGGCTCCATAGAGAGCCAGTCAGAATCTCCAGCCATGTGAATTGGATGCGGGAAACCCGCATCTAATTCGCAAAGGTGTGAACCCAGCCTAATACCTTTGCATAAGCAGAGATGTTAGCACAAATTATTGTTGAGTGGGCTCTAAATCAGTCTATCAATAGCTGCACTGTTTTGCAGCTGAAGTTTAAAGTACTTCATCTATCTAAATGCTAGTGTAACACCTTAGGCCGGGTACACACGAGAGGATTTATCCGCGGAAACGGTCCGGGGGACCGTTTCCGCGGATAAATCCTCTGGCGGATTTTGATCTCATGGTTGTACTAACCATGAGATCAAAATCCCCGCGGAATTCCGTCCGCGGTGACGTGTCGCGCCGTCGCCGCGACGATGACGCGGCAACGTGCGCGACGCTGTCATATAAGGAATTCCACGCATGCGTCGAATCATTACGACGCATGCGGGGGATGGATTCAGACGGATTGATCCGGTGAGTCTGTACAGACCAGCGGATCAATCCGTTGGAATGGATTCCAGCGGATAGATTTCTTAGCATGTCAAGAAATTTTGATCCGCTGGAAATCCATCCCCGGGGAAAAAAATCCGCGGAAACAGATCCGCTGGATCGTACACACCAGGGGATCTATCCGCTGGAGCCAGTCCGCGGATCAATTCCAGCGGATCGATCCTCTCGTGTGTATGGGGCCTTATTGTTTTATTTTGGTATTTAGGCAAAATTGGTTAATCTGGTTGAGATGTTTTGTCATTGGAGATATACGAAACTGGTATAAGCTGCCAGCATCCATAGTAAACTGAATATCCAGTTCGGGTAAAATTGGCCTTCAAAAGGATATTATGTAAAAGGCCAACAGCCAATAAGACAATAACCCAAAATTTCCATTCACTGTTTGCACTACACCAGCCATTCTCAACCAGATTTCCATGGAACCCTTCAGAGGGAGCTGGGGGTTCCTTGAGCTGTAACTGGTTGACCTCCTATATAATAGTGCCTGCCTAGTTTCAGATCCATTTGGCAAAGCCACCAGCACTACCCCAATGATCTTTTTGGATATCTGTAAGAGTGGCATGCTGACAACCATGGGTTACATTCTTTCAACTTACCACCAATGTAAGGTACATTTTTCCCAATGAACCAATGAATTGGTTTTAGTAGGGGTTCCCTGAAACATGAAAAAATGATGGGGTTTCCACTAGATAATAAGGTTGAGAAAGGCTGGTCTACACTAATTTAAGGAAAGTAAAAGATCCTAAGGGTAACTACCAGATTTTTTGTTCCATAAGACGCTCTTTTTTCCCCTAAAAAAATTTCCCTGCGTCTTATGGAGCAAATACCAACCAGGCCACCCCCCTGACGCCACCGCTGCTGGCATGTCACAATAGTGGGCGGCAGTCTCCTGCGAGCCTGGCGATCTCCTGTCTAAGCCTGTCATTCACAGGAGACAGAGCACCCCCAGCAGAGGAATGGAGTATGGCCGCTCCTGCTCCACTGTCTTCTATCTGCGTGACAGGTGGATGTGATGACGTCCTCGCCAGTTGCCGGGCACAGGTCAGGCTGCATTTTTAATGGGCACAAGTCAGGCTGCATTTTTAATGGGCACTGGTCAGGCTGCCTTTCATGGGACTGGTAAGGCTGCATTTAATTGGCACTGGTCAGGCTGCCTTTCATGGGACTGGTAAGGCTGCATTTAATTGCACTGGTAAGGCTGCCTTTCATGGGACTGGTAAGGCTGCATTTAATTGCACTGGTAAGGCTGCATTTCATGGGACTGGTAAGGCTGCATTTCATGGGACTGGTAAGGCTGCATTTCATTGGCACTGGTCAGGCTGCATTTAATGGGACTGGTAAGGCTGCATTTAATTGGCACTGGTCAGGCTGCCTTTCATGGGACTGGTAAGGCTGCATTTAATTGGCACTGGTCAGGCTGCCTTTCATGGGACTGGTAAGGCTGCATTTAATTGCACTGGTAAGGCTGCCTTTCATGGGACTGGTAAGGCTGCATTTAATTGCACTGGTAAGGCTGCATTTCATGGGACTGGTAAGGCTGCATTTCATTGGCACTGGTCAGGCTGCATTTAATGGGACTGGTAAGGCTGCATTTAATTGGCACTGGTCAGGCTGCCTTTCATGGGACTGGTAAGGCTAGATTTATTTGGCACTGGTCAGGCTGCCTTTCATTGGACTGGCAAGGCTGCATTTAATTGGCACTGGTCAGGCTGCCTTTCATGGGACTGGTAAGGCTGCATTTAATTGCACTGGTAAGGCTGCATTTCATGGGACTGGTAAGGCTGCATTTAATTGGCACTGGCATGACTGCGTTTCATGGGTACTGGTAAATATTTTAGTAAGCTATTTGGTTCAGAATATTTTTTCCTTATTTTTCTCTTCTGAAACCTAAGTGCGTCTTATGGAGCGAAAAATACGGACTTAGCACAGTATACCTAATGGTGTACAAATTCATATTTTAGCAGTTAATTTTTTGGGGATAGAATGACATTTTCTTTCACATTGACGTATATGGCCAACGGTTATTGATGCGTATTCTACCCTAAACCATCCTTCCAAAATTATAAACGGCATACAAAGATAATGTGGTGTTGCTCATGTCAACAAAATCAGATGCTTCCCTCAGTTTTATACTCTAAGGAAAGTTCCATTCTGCTTGCTGTGGGTACCACCATTTTTTTTTTGCAAATTTTTAAACCTGTGTGTATAATCCTTTCATAGTATTTACCTGTACAGAGATTAATAGATCGATTTTTTTAAGTTTTCCTTAATTTGCATGCATAGATGTCTATTTTTATACAATGAAAATAAAGTTATTACCAATTTTCTTGGAATAGAATTGAATTTATACTTTTTTGCACAATTCGGTCCACCTACAGGACTAGACAAATCCATACCGACCATCAATACAGTCATTTTAATTTACTATGTAATTGGAAATCGGAAAGTACAAATATAAGCATGTACATGTAAATGTTGTCTTTGCTGAGAAACTGTATCATATGTCATAAAAGTGATCACCATTGGAGGAAATGCCTGTGTTATTAATAGGATTCCATGGGGTACGGCTTTGTGTTGGCCACTCAGATAAAAGCTCCATTCAACTGTAAGGATACTCATCACTCACCAGAACTGGAAGACCTGACTATAGGAAATGAGGTCCTCGTTTTCACTGCCACACTGAAATAATTGGAGGAATGGATAAAAATACAACTGTTTGCAGCCACTTCACGACCTTCTATGTATGTTGCATAGCATGACCACTCCGAGATAAAAGATGCAGATGTTCCCTACCTCTAGATGGTGTGACCTGAAGATGCAGATGTTCCCTACCTCTAGATGGTGTGACCTGAAGATGCAGATGTTCCCTACCTCTAGATGGTGTGACCTGAAGATGCAGATGTTCCCTACATCTAGATGGTGTGACCTAACCACCGCTTTGGCCTGAAAACCTGCTTGGCCCCATTACCTCAGTGTGCAGAACCTCTACCTCTCAATTTTCACTTTAACCCTATGTTTACATCTATACATCAAACGGCAAAACACACTAAAGTCCATTAAACATGGTTTCTCATAGTACACGATCACATCTAAGCATTTTTGGAAAGGGTCAGGGACATTTTTTCTTCATGTTTTGCGTGTAATAGACTTCAATGGAATCACACCAAATATTGCTTTTTTTCAAAATGGTCGCTCTATTTTGGTTTATAGCGCAAAAAATAAAAACCGCAGAGGTGATCAAATACCACCAAAATAAAGCTCTATTTGTGGGGAAAAAAGTACGTAAATTTTGTTTGGTAGCCACGCCGCAAGGCTGCGCAATTGTCAGTTAAAGCGATGCAGTGCCGAATCGCAAAACGTGACCCGGTCATTTGGCAGCCAAATCCTCCGTGGCTGAAGTGGTTAAAGGGATGTTCCTCCTAAAAAAAAAAATATTAAAAGTCAGCAGCTACAAATGCTGCAGCTGCTGACTTTTAATAATCAGACACTTACCTGTCCCAGGATCCAGCGATGCGGGGGAACGAACCCCCGCTCGACTCCCCCTCCTCTCCGCGGCACCGGCATTGTCACTGTGGGCGCCCGGCTGTGGCTTTACAGCCGGGCATGCACTGCACATGCGCCAGCCTCGCTGCGCACCATGATTGGTGGATAAATCAGCTGGGACATGTGACGTGTCCCAGATGATTGCGGAGAGGGAGGGGGGGAGAGGTGGCTTACTTCCGGTCGCCGAGGCGACCTAGGGAGGAAGTGGGAGCTGGAACCCTTCAAAAAGAGGATTTCGGCCCCCCCCCCCCCCAAAAAAAAAATTACATGCCAAATGTGGTGTCACGTCACCTGTGGCCAGGTGACAAGTGCACCCCGTTGGTGTCAGGGATGCACCTCAGGGTATAGTGAACCCTATAGCCGACTTCTGCTGTCAGAGAGGAAGCGTGAACCCAAGATCGCCCAGGGCGCGGAGTCTAAGACCCAGCTTTGTGTTCACCAGAGCCTCTAGTGGTGAGGATGGCCTTCGCCACAGCTAGATCCAGGTCGCGACCCCTGGGATCCCCTAGGTCACGCTCCACAGAGAGAGAGGGGAAGCAGCAAGCAGGACAAGTGGTAGTGATGGGTAAGCCGAGGTCAGGGCAACAGGCAGACAGGGTAACCGAGGGACAGGCAAAAGGTCAATGGCACAGGCAAACAGGAGAAGTCAGGGACGATCCAAAAACGGTACGTACGTACGAACGTACGCTTGCCCGTCGCAGTAAAGATACGCCGTTTACGTAAGGCGTTTTCAGGCGTAAAGTTAGTCGAACAAAAAGCTGGCCTAGCCAATGTTAAGTATGGACGTCGTTCCCGCGTTGAATTTTGAAAATTTGACATCGTTTGCGTAAGTCGTCCGTGAATGGGGCTGGACGTAATTTACGTTCACGTCAAAACCAATAAGTCCTTGCGGCGTACTTTGGAGCAATGCACACTGGGATATGTCCACGGACGGCGCATGCGCCGTTCGTTAAAAAACGTCAATCACGTCGGGTCATGGTTTATTTACATAAAACACGCCCACCTCTTCACAATTTGAATTAGGCGCGCTTACGCTGGCTCATTTAAGCTACGCCGCCGTAACTTAGGAGGCAAGTGCTTTGTGAATACAGCACTTGCCTCTCTGACTTACGGTGGCGTAGCGTAAATACGATACGCTACGCCAACTCAAAAATACGCCGCCCTACGTGAATCCAGCTAAAAGAGTGCAGTTCCTCTTTTAATTGAGTCCATATGAACATGTGCCTCTGAATCCTAAGCCTTTAGTCACAAACATTAACATCTCTCACCTGTCATATATCCTTCCTGAAAATCAGTTACAAATTATTATGGAATTGTAATTACGCCCAATTGAATTTTTCCCTACAATGACTCACATGCTTTCATATAATATATAATTGATGTCCAACCAGTAGATCAGTATAAATGGATCTACAGTTAGAGACTGGAAACACAAAGCTTTCGGTTCGACACAAGCAAGATTTAACAATTGGGATACCTTTTTGATACAAGCGGAGTGGATCAGCTTTTATTTTGTGTGCAAAGGATTATACAGGTTTATCCAAAAACAGTCCGAGCGCGGGTGTGGTGGATTTAAAAACAAAAACAAAAAAAAGAACCACTAAGAGTACAACTTCTGTAGACTTTGGATTGAAAGCAAGAGGCTCAAAGACTCGTGGATTGCACAATTTCTATGTTGCATCACTTCTTATTACCAGCACCGCGAAGATGGAGCCTGTTCTTCGACATGCCAACGAAAGCAGATTAAACTATAAGGTACCAAAAGGGAAACCTTTGTATGAAGTTTGGAATTCTTTGTGGGAACAGTGTGAAGAAGCCAATGAAAGATCAAGCAGCACGAAAGCTTGTTATCCAAAAGCTAATAAAAACTCAACGTTGGCGAACATTATGAAAATGTTGGCCGTGTTTCAATCAGAAGTTAAAGAAAGAAGCTCAAGTTCAAATTCAGAAATCAAAACGTCCGACGTGGACCTCTGTGAGAATTGTGGGTCTAGTAAGTCCAAGGAAAAGCTCCTAGAGGAGAACTATAAGAGAAGAGGTGAAATCATTAAATCTCTTCTGCCGTCAAGAGCTCTGTTAGGAACAAATGAAGATTCGAAAAAACAGATTTATCAGCCCCACCTCTACAATGAAGATGTAAGCGTTGAAAGGCCAAATGGCACACAAGAACATACTACTATCAAAGGAACTTCAGCATTTGCTGCTACACAAAGACCAGAAGTGGCTGCAATTCCTTTAATACAGCCAGATTCTTTAGCAACCAAAAGTCGAAGCAACCTGGCTTTTCACTTTTCCAATTTAAAGGAAGATAGAGAAGAAAGAAAAGGACATGGCGCAAACATACATAACGTTATGCCTAATCTGGAAAATACTAGCCAATTCCGTGGTTACAGTTCGGAAACAGAGCATAAAAGCAAAGAGGATACTACCAGAACACTTGCAAATTTTTTAACAAATTTCACAAAATACGATCCTGCTAAAGACCCCTTTACAAACATGTTTGTTTTTGAGAGTGAGTGCTCCCAACATAACCTGGGTCCACGGGAGTCTTGTTTGATGATGAGGTTGTGGTTGCCATCTCAAATGACCGCGCGTTTATCAGCCCCTGTCGCTGGTCCTGCCGGAGGTCCACGGTTTTGGTCAAATGACCACTATTGGGGAGATTCTTTGGATCGCGTAAAAGCTCTAACGCAACTCGTCACTGGAGAGGACCATTTGGGAGCTGACATATTGGAAGACCTCAAGGTAACGCCGCAGGATGACCCTTGGGAATTTGCAAGGAAATTCGAACAAGCCTACAGGTTGGTGATGGATGATCAGGATCCAAAGCCTCCTCCTACATTGTTAAGGGCTTTAGTAAATAAATTTACCTATGTCGACAGAGCGACACATAAGGCAGCCTCCAAAGAGAAAACTATAGATGGTATTGTTAAACTAGTGAACGGCTATCAAAGATATAGCGGGTTGAAAGCAGCACCATTGTGGAAAAATGAAGTCACGCCTATTCGAGATGTTATGATGAAAGATTCAATACCAAAGGATGAACAACCAATAAAATGGAGGAAGAAAACTCATAGCCATCAATGCTCATGCTCTGGGAGTTGTGAAAACAAAGAAGAAATAGACATAGAGAGTGCAAATCTGCTGAATGATCATGTAAACTCAGGTTCTACAGTTGCATCATTGCATCCTATGCAAAGCCAAAGTATATGAAGGCTTACATTCAGGAGCGACAATGAAGCTACCCAAAGAATATCCAGGCTACTTTCTAATTAATTTAGTACAGAACTGTGGCACTGTATTGTCTTCTTTTTGTTTCATAACATTTTTGATAGTTTTTCTTTAAGGGCCCTTTCACACGTACGGATCCCGTGAGGATCCGTTCCTTATATATCCGCTTGCTTGGCTGAGGAGAGTGGGTGAAGCTGGGAACACAGGTGCTCACATCACACCCCCATTCTTTTATTTAATATATGATATATAAACGGTAGCGGGATGATACCTGCAGCTGCGTGCAGGGCCGCTGATAGGGGGGGACCACCAGCCCTCCTGTAGGGGGCCCCCGGCACACAGAGGGGCCCAGACAGCAGGAGGGTTGGTGGAGAACAATGCTCTCCATGTCTCTCACCCAGGTTTCTCCCTCTGTCCCTCCCGTCGGCTTTTAGCTGCTGGGTGAGAGACATGGAGGGATAATGAACCTGGCCAGCCCCCGCTGAGCTTCTTCCCCTGCCCCGGGAGAGGGTTGTGCTAGGAGGAGGGATTTGTGGGAATGTGTCCTAGGAAAGGGATTGAAGAAAGAAGATTTGTGCTGGAAGGGGAGATGCGGGTGATTGTGTACCAGGAGCCGATGAGGGAATTCGGGGCTAATAGGAGGGATTGGGGGAATTGTGCAGGCTGGGGAGATTTGTACTAGGAGGGGGAATTGAAGTGGCATGTGTGTTCATTAATAATGTATTTTTTAATGAAAATATTGTTTAGAATACCGTCAGGTGTGTGTATGTGGGGGGGGTCCCGGGGGGCCCCCGTCAGGTAGGCTGTACGGGGCCCCATGATTCCTAACAGCGGCCCTGGCTGCGTGCATCATCCCGGTATAACCCTCTAAAGTCGAGTCCATATATATGCGTACGCTCGGCGCTAAGGGGATGCACAGTTACCCAGCGCTTTTCAAGTTATAGCGTTAATCCTCTTTTTCAGGGGTATGTAGTTATGGGTAAAGTGTTAATATCTACAGATATAGAAAAATATCCACCTAAGCCTGGTCTGCAACCAGGAAGCGTTTGTTTCCAGTGGAACACACTCGGTCAGCACGGCTCTTCTCCTTGGCTGGAGACGGTGATTATAAGCGCTTCTTATTTATATGTGATGTACGTGCATAAACTGAAGGGAATTTATATGTTATGTGGGGACTTCTTTTGATCCAATAAACGGTATTACGCTTTATGCTTTTCTCTGTGTTTTTGTATCTAATTGGGAGACTCACAGCTGACGACTTTGATTAACTTTGGTTATGAAGATCTGTATCAGTATCAATCTGTGGATATTCATACATCGCCTTGCTTATTTAGCTTTCCGGTGAGTGCGTACCCCAGAGGGGGATTTTTTGTCCCACGCGGTGTCTTTGAAAATCCAGGTGGAAGGTGCTTGCTATCTGTTCATTTTCAACCCTGCTATCAATGGACATTTTCCTCTAATCTCACTGATACACTATTAGGTAGATTCACGTACATTGGCCTAACTTTAGGGCGGCCTAGCCTAGCCTTTTTAGGCTACACCGCCGTAATCTAGTTAGGCTAGTAGTGATTCACAATCTACTTACCTGCTAATCTACGGCGGTGTAGCCTAAAATGAGCGGGCGTAAGGGCGCCTAATTCAAATGACTTGGAGGGGGGCGTGTTGTATGGAAATGAGGCTTGACCTCACGTTTTTTGACACTGGCGACTACATTTCCCAGTGCGCATTGCGGCCAAGTAGGCCGTACAGGCCTATTGATTTTGACGCGGACGTAAACGACGTAACTCCCGATTCGCTGACAACTTACGCAAACGACGTAAAAAATTCGAACCTCGCGGCGGGAACGGCGGCCATACTTTAACATTGTTATTCCACCTCATAGGTGGAATAACTTTAGGCCGCCTAAGGCCTTTACGGAAACGACGTTAATCGACTGCGGCGGGCTCGCGTTCGTTCGGGAATCGTCGTAAAAGCTCATTTACATAATCTACGCCGGCCGCAATGGAAGCGCCACCTAGCGGTCAGCCAAAACATTGCAATCTAAGATAGGACGGCACAAGCCGTCCTATCTTAGATATGTTTAAGTGTATCTCTGTTAGAGAATACACTTAAACAAACGCCGGCGTAGATTCAGAGTTAGATCGGCTTATCTACTGATAAGCCGGTCTAACTCTTTGTGAATCTACCTATATATCATTGCTGTTGCACTAAGTGTAGAGGTGGTATCTCTTTTGGGAACTACACTGAACTTTCACTACCAGCGCTGTTTGTGGTTTTACTATTTTGGACATTTTATTGTGCCTTTATAGTGTTTTTTACCATTTCTATTTTATATCAGTATATATATACTGACGATGTGGTTACATAGGGTATCAAGGGTAAATCACATCTTATAAAAAAACAAAAACAAGGAATGTTTGCTGCCATAGATCAAAGTCCAAGGGGTGAAGTGAACGATAGATCCGGCCATAAACACCCACAAAGGGCACAGCCCCCCCCAAAAAAAGCACCACACCGGAGAAGTCAGTGAATCTGGTATTTAAAAAATAATGGAATGATTTATCAAAAGTTCAAACACAGTCTATACTACACTGTCAGTAGCCTGCCAAAGTACCCACCTCTATTGCTGGGGTGGACGTTACATACAGTAGACTGGGATCTTCAACTGGCCACAGATTTAGATGTTTAATGATCACACAGCACATCAAAGTATTACTGTTGACCTATAAAGGTGCATAGTATTACAGTCACAAAATTATTGGAATCATTTAGATAAGCTCAATTTGTGTAATCAAAGGTAGGCAGATAACATCTATTAGAGCAATGGTAGCCATTTGATCACATGTTGACCAATAGACTGCTCTATTAGGTGTTATTATCTGTATACGTTTGATTACACCAATTGAGCTTATCTAAATTATTCCAAAAGCTTTCTAACTCAGCTCCACATCCACATCAAGTGGATCAATGAATCAAGTTCTTTTTTTTGTTCATTCAACCCACTGGTTGAACGGAAAAAATAAAAAATCATCAATGGGCTGCCAACGTTTTACTAAACAGGAAGTAAGGGCCAGATTCACATAGAATTACGTTACAAATGGGATACGTAACGTATCCCATTTACGTTACACCGCCGCAGGTTTACAGCGTAAGTGCCTAATTCACAAAGCACTTACCTGTAAACTTGTGGCGGCGTAGCGTAAATCCGTCTAATTAAAATGGGGCGGGCACTATTTAAATTAGGCGTGTTCCCGCACCGAATGTACTGCGCATGCTCCGTCCCTAAAATTACCCGATGTGCATTGCGCTAAATGACGTCGCAAGGACGTCATTGGTTTCGAAGTTAACGTAAATGGCGTCCAGCGCCATTCACGGACGACTTACGCAAACGACGTGAAATTAAAAAATTCAACGCGGGAACGACAGCCATACTTAACATTGGTTAGACCACCTAGAGGGCAGCCTTAGTTATACGCGACGCATCTCTACGGAAACGACGTAAATTTAGATCGACGGGCAAAGCGGACGTTCGTGAATCGCCGTAACTAGTCATTTGCATATTCTACGCCGACCGCAATGGAATCGCCATCTAGCGGCCGGCCTAGAAATGCAGCCTAAGATCCGACGGTGTAATACAGTTACACCTGTCGGATCTTAGGGATATCTATGCGTAACTGATTCTATGAATCAGGCGCATAGATACAACAATCGTATCTCAGAGATACGACGGCGTATCAGGAGATACGCCGTTGTATCTCTTTTGTGAATCTGGCCCTAAGTGTACATATCCAGCAGCAACACAGACAGAAATACTTTTTTTAGTAGACTAGGGGAAGGCAAATCTTTATTGTTGGGTCTGTCCCTGTTGCAGATTTTACCTCACTTCCTGTCTGGTAAACGGGGCAGGAAGTGAGAGTCAACATGGATTCTAACCCTTCTCAACTCTATCCAAATTTAAAGAAAATCTAGAAATACATTTTGTAAATTTTAGGGCTGTTACTGATCAAAATATTTGTGTTCGATTAATTGATTTTTTTTAATCGATTAATCAACTAATTTCGATTAATTATAACGCACATGCAGATCCAACTACTTTTAGCCGATCTCCTTGCAGGCTGATTCCCAGTGCAGCTACCAACCACTGGAAAAATAGATAGCAGGATACAAAAAACACACAAAGGCAGCGCCCAATGGGAATAGCATTAAAACTTTTATAGTCTTCAAGTAGGTAACAAAATAAATATTGCACTGGAGATAAAATCGATGTAGCTACATAAACTGTAAAAATGGTGTGATTAATACCAAACGGTACCAAAAGCAGTCATAAAAACATGTAGCTAAGTATGATACTGGAATAAAAATGTGTACAACGATACCACTGCTGAATCCAGATGAGGAGGGGTTAACATCAGTCCGTCGGCATGTAGATGTCCCATGAAGGGAACTATCACAACTCCCAGTGGATGGCTGTAGAATCCCAGGTTGATAGAGGGAAGTGATAGAGGGAAGTGTAACAGCCCTTGCGTGTGGCAGATAGTAAGGTCCCGCTGGCATGCAGATATGAAGGCACAGCAAAGGAGCCCTTCAGATGGACACGGCAAGCCCCGCCGCTGTCCGTGACGTCACCGGATCTCCAACGGAACTCCCTGAAGGCCCGGAAAGCGGCGGAGAGGTGAGTACCAATCAAAAGAATTTTGATCGATCAAAAAAATTAAAGATTAATCCATGAATTAATAGTTAATTTCCACAGCCCTAGTACATTTCATTCTAAAACTTAAAGTGAAACTAAACGTTTTCTCTCTCTCTCAAAAAAAAAACTATTATTAGTCCTCATGCTGCTAGGAAATAGATAGGAAGGTATTTAACTAGTTGTACTGCAGCAGGTTGGCACGGCTGCGCGAATCGCTGTTCTTGTACATTGGCTCTTTAAATCGATATGGCAGGCGCGTGGCTGGCGGGCATCCACGATCTCTCCTGACAGAGCCAGAACGGGGATCTGTGTGTGTAAACACATAAATCCCCATTCTGTCAGGGGAATAGAGACAGATTGTGTGTTCCTACTAAGTAGGAACAGCGATATGTCTCCTCCCCCAGTCAGTCCTATCCTCTCGCAGTTAGAACACACAGCGAGGGAACATATTTAACCCCTTGATCGCCCCTTGAGTGTTAACCCCTTTTTTGCCAGTGACATTTACACAGTAATCAGTGGCTATTTTTAGCTTTGATCGCTGTATAAAATGTCACTGGTCCCAAAAAAGTGTCAAAGGCGTCCGATCACCACCATACCTAGAAAAAAGAAAAAAATGCCATAAATATATTCCTATTTTTTAGACGCTATAACTTTTGCGCAAACCAATCAGAGGTGATCAAATACAAACGAATAATGATTTTAAGTTTGGGCTTTGCCGCGTACACGCGATTGATTTTCAGCATGTAAAAAACAATGTTTTTCAGCCTCTAGAAAAAACAACGTTTTTTCCAAGTTGATCATTAAAACGGCGTTGCCTACACACAATCGTTAAAAAAAAAAATGCTCTAGCAAATCGTGGTGACGTACGACGGCACTATAAAGGGGAAGTTCCATTCGGATGGCGACACCCTTAGGGCTGATTTTCTGTTACAGCGTGATGAATGTGCTTACTCCATTACGAGCGCTTGTTTTACCAGAACAAGCGCTCCCATCTCATAACTTGCTTCTGAGCATGCGCAGGTTTTTCACGTCGTTTGTCAAAATGTTGTCGTTTTTCAGAACCCGAAAAATGATGTGAAGCCCACACACGATCGTTTTAAATGACATTTTTTAAAAACGTTGTTTTTTACATGCCGAAAAAAACGATCATGTGTACGCGGCATAAAACTTGAGAGGCTGTGAGGCGGGTGGCGACGGGCAGAGAGTCGCTGATTGCCACCATTACTAGTAAAGAAAAAATATGTCCCCGGATTTCATTTTAAAAATCTGGTCACCTTACTTTAAGATCCTCCTACTGTTTGTGAAATTTGGCCGACCACGCCCACTCTTTGATTTGGAGGGTGTGTGTAGGGGGAGGGGTTTGTGGGGTCGTGGTTAAAGGGACACTAAAGGCAGAAATGTTTTTTTTTTAAAATAACAAACATGTTATACTTACCTCCGCTGTGCAGTTCGTTTTGCACAGAGTGACCCGGATCCGTGTCTTCTGGGGTTCCCTCGGCGGCTGTCTCGGCTCCTCCTCGCAAAAGCTTTCCACGTTCATGCGAGCTCCCTGACATGGTGGAAAGCTTTTGCGAGCGCGCTCCCATGATACATCGGCGGCCATAGCCGCCGACTGTATCACTCGGCCCGCCCCCCGGCGCGCCGCGTCATCCGCTGTGATTGACAGCAGCGCCAGCCAATGGCTGCGCTGCTATCAATCCGCCCAGCCTAGCCAATCAACGGCCAGGCTGGGAAACCAAGAACATCACGTGAACGCGCCCGGGAATTTCGAACGGTCAGGTAAGTAAAACGGGGGCTCGGGGGGGGGGGGGGGGGGTCGGTACCATCGGATGTTTTTTCACCTTAATGCATAGGATGCATTAAGGTGAAAAAACTTTTACCTTTACAACCCCTTTAAGTTCCAGCACCTATTGTTTGAGGAAAAAAAAAGCCCTGGTTACAAGTGTCCTTCAACTTCAACCATTGCTTTACTTATTTCCTTTGGAGTGTTGAGTTTTGTTCGTTTTTTTAGCCCTGAAGTACTGGTTCCCGGTCTTGTAAATTCTGTTTATTTGAACATAAATGGGACTCTTGAACATGGGCAGGCAAGGACTTAAGTGTATCCACTTTATATGGATTATCCGAACGATCATTCTTTGTGATTGTCAAAGCTTGTAGCTGGTAAATCAGTCTTACGCGCCGCGTTCTGTCAAATAAATGGAGTGTGTGAACTTCATCTTGAGAAGTTGAGTGTTTTAAAGAGGACCTTTTGCATATGCCAGTGTTTGACTTACACATACTTGATTGTTTAAAAGGGAATTTATAGAATGTAATGTTAGGACGATGGAAAATACACTCGGAGATGTTCTTAGTCATGATGGTTGACACGTGTGAGCACTTGAACACCCTGTGTAGGTTCCGAGGTTTGACACATCTGGTAGTATTATGTGCGTGTTTATATCTATACTAACACATCACTTATATGCACATAAACAGGAAGTGATGATGCATAGGAGGGGGCCGCGGGGTATACATACGCATAATCCAACATGGAAAAAAAAAAACTCATCAAGCTTTATTTGTCATAAAATATCGTCCTTATTGTAGTGCTAGTATAGAGACCATAAAATGTAGTTCCTATTATCACTTTATATATTTGCGTATTTCCCTTTGTGTGGCTCGCTCCCAACATGGAGACCAGGGTCTCATCGAGAGCACTGGGCCCCATACTAATGACCAGTACCTGGAACACCTGTTTGCAGGTCACCTGATCACTGTGATAGCCTCTGATTGGCTAGCATAGTAATTAGTCACTGTGAAGCCGCCCTCATGTTTTCTCTCTCTGTGTGTAAAAAATAATAAAGGTAACCATGGGGAGAATGGAAGAGCTTTAGGGGAAGGTGGGGGGGGCTACATATTAGGGCAGAGGATAGGAGAGAAGTTTTGTTGGTGAGGAGGGGAGTTGCAGAGGCTATTGCTGAGAAGGGGTGTAGTAATAAGATGCTGATGGATGTACCTAGCATACTCTGTAGGCAGCTCATCCCAGAACCCTGAACATAGCTCATCCCAGAACCCTTCACTCTGTACATAGTTCATCCCAGAACTCTGCACTCTGTACATAGCTCATCCCAAAACCCTGCACTCTGTACATAGCTCATCCCTGAACCCTGCACTCTGTACATAGCTCTTCCCAGAACCCTGCACTCTGTACATAGCTCGTCCCAGAACCCTACACTCTGTACATAGCTCGTCCCAGAACCCTACACTCTGTACATAGCTCGTCCCAGAACCCTACACTCTGTACATAGCTCATCCCAGAACCCTACACTCTGTACATAGCTCATCCCAGAACCCTAAACTCTGTACATAGCTCATCCCAGAACCCTAAACTCTGTACATAGCTCTTCCCAGAACCCTACACTCTGTACATAGCTCATCCTAGAACCCTGCACCCTGTACTTAGCTCATCCCAGAACCCTACACTCTGTACATAGCTCTTCCCAGAACCCTACACTCTGTACATAGCTCATCCTAGAACCCTGCACCCTGTACTTAGCTCATCCCAGAACCCTACACTCTGTACATAGCTCATCCTAGAACCCTGCACCCTGTACTTAGCTCATCCCAGAACCCTACACTCTGTACATAGCTCATCCTAGAACCCTGCACCCTGTACTTAGCTCATCCCAGAACCCTGTAGGAAGCTCATCCCAGAACCCTGCATTCTGTACATGTACTGTTCTCCTGATGAAAAAAGTTATGTTAATTCTGCGAAATGCACAGAGAGCTATCCTCACTCCACTAAATTTTCTGCTCCTGTACATGACTCTTTCATTACCAAACAGGTCACAAGGATTTAAATCTGATGCGCCATGAAGATCCTGGCTGCAGCAATGTGAACAGATGTCAGCGGCCATCATGTCATTTTTGAAAGTGGGGGGGGTCAAAACACGAATCAACTGTCTGTTTTTACCATAACGTTGCTGCCCATGTGAGCAAAGCCTTACAGACATTTCTTATTTCATTTGTGACCATGTGATGGGGTCACGTTAACTTCTTTTGTATGTTTTTTTTTTCTAATCGATTGTTACTATTGAGCAATTGTGGGCACATCTGGTATCTACCAACACATTTTTATGGTGATGAATATCGTTACTAAACTTTGTCTGATAAGTGGAAATGATTTACTCAGTGTAATAAACATGTCACACCTCGTCCCCAACGTGTCACAATGTGTTCAGCTATTATTACTAATGTTCATGTAAAAGAACCTCTGGGTAGCAGTGACCATAATATGATTTCATTTACTGTAAGTTGTAAGCAACAAACAAATGCGGGAAAGATAAAAACACTTAACTTTAAAAGAGAACATTTTCCAAGGATGAGGGCTGCTCTCCAAGATTTAGACAAGGAGGGAATATTGACATCGATGAACACAGAACAGAAATGGGAATTCTTCAAAAAGAACTCACTGCAAAGTATATTCCCATGGGTAGTAAGTTTAAAAGGCTAGAAACAAAACATATGTGGCTCAAGTGCAGGGCCGGACTTACCATTGGGCTTGAATGGGCTCAAGCCCATGGGCCCTGCCCAATAGGGGGCCCCGGGCAAAATCGCGGAAACCCCCTGTTCGCGTCAATCGCGGTAACCCCCTCCCGCAATTTCACGTGGCAATCGCGGCAACCCCCTCCCGCAATTTCGGCAATCCCCCCCGCTCAACAACTTCGGTGGATGAATGTAATCCTCGGCATCCCCCCCCCCTGCTCTCAACAACTTCGGTGGATGTATGTATGTAATCCTCGGCACTCCCCCCCCCCCCCACTGCTCAACAACTTCAGCGGATGGATGCCATTCTCGGCAGCCCCCAGCCCCCCCGCTCAACTTCGATGCTCCTGCAGCTGTGTAAGGGGCCCCAAAATTACTGAAGGCAGCCCTGGGAAGAGGTAAGAAGTCCGTCCAGCGGCTCCCCCCCCTGCTCAACTTTGATCGGCGGTCAGCGAGCTCAACAACTTACCCCCCTTTCAACAACTATGATCGGTCGGCGCTAACAACCCCCCCCCCCGCTTCTCTGCTCCAGGGGGCCCCTTCAATTATTAAGCCCAGGGGTCCACACCGACCCAAGTGCCCTGCTCACGTCCAAAGTTAAAATAGCTATAAATATTAGGAAAATAGCAAAAAATAAAAAAATAAAAATAAAGGAATACTATCATCATTTAAAAGTTACAAAAAATACAGCAGAATATGTAAAAGGAAAATCAAGGCCGCAAAATTTGAAAACAGATGACAGGTTGCAAAAGAGAGTAGGACAAGCCCCTCAAAATTCTTTGATAATATAATATAGAATGCAGAATAATATAAACAGTGGGAAGTCTGAGCATGTAGGCCCTTTACTAGATAATTTTGAGTTGGTTACTGAGGACATAGAGAAGGCTAATTTATGAAATTTGTTCTTCAGCTCTGTGTGTACAAAGGAGAAAGGAGAAAGGGGAGGCTCAAGTCCTGATGGGGATAGTATTGACATAGCCCCAACTGATCCATAATGGCACAAAATGAATACAGGCCAGAAACATTTAGACAAGATAGAGATGAATAAAGTACTGGGACCCCATGGTTTACACCTGGGGGTCCTCAAAGAGGTCTGTTATATCTAAACCATTGTTTCTAATTTTTAGAGACTCTTTAATGACTGGCAAAAGGCAAAGCGACATAAGGTAACGTTGTTACGCCCAGGAGAGCCAACCTGCCAGCGGCTGGTCGGGAAGGGGTTAAGCTATTCACTTTCAGGTCATTACAGAGGACAAGGGGGGGACTCTTTACATCTGGAGAAAAAGAGTTTGAACTTTCACACGTGGAAAGGCTTCTTCACAGTAAGAGCTGAGAAAATGTGGAGAAGACTCCTCAAGAATTTGTTCTGGCCAGCTAAGTAGATTGTGTAGTGCTCACCCCCGAAGGAGCCGCTGATTGATTTGGGATCGGCAAATTAAGTTACCCTGACATGGCTCCAGGGGTGCAGTGGTAGGACAAATAGTGAGTGAAGGTCCAGACAGTAATTGAAGGGTTTTCAAATGCTTTATTTCCAGGCCAACACAGCCAACATCAACATCAGTTTGGAAAGGGCAAGGTTGATGAAAAGATAGATGAAGTGAACTTTGCGGTATCAGGCCTGGATAACAATGGAGCAGTCAATACTACTCTGTATAGCACTAACTTCAGGAACACGTCGCCACTCTACTCTGAGTGGGTAAAGTGCCCCCGGACAGACCTCTATAACAGGCCCGGCAGCCAAAGCGTCACTCTGAACTATCAGGGAGGAACTGGTCTGTCTCACGGACCCGGCTCTAGGGCCTCTGATACAGGACAATTTCGATTAAGGACTTAGGTGAATAAAGAGCAACTCCTCCCAGTAGACATTTTCCTAAACAGGCCCCCGGATGACAGCGAGCATACCTGTCAGTGATCCGAACACCCGATCCCAGACTGGGATCCTCTCAATAGATCCTGGAACCCAGCGAAACACTGGAGTCCCCTTTCTCCTCAGGATGAGGTTCAATGCAGTCCCGAGTTTTGGCCAGGTGGGCCGCGCTGGCGCCTGTCCATGGATGCGCGTACCCTGAAGGTGAGTATCGCACCTGGAACGGGGACCCCGCAAAGATTTTGGAACACATGACCCCTGTCCCAGATATACTCTCCCCCAGCATGCCTTGCGAGGGAAAACTCCTCTAATTGGCTGCTGGGAAAGCTTGCTCCGCCAGAACCCCTCTAGTGCCAACTGCTGGCCAGGGATGGCACTGCATCCCTGGACCACAGACTGACCCAGCAGACGGTTCTGGAATGACAGAGGTCCTGAAATTTGAACAAATCATAAATGGGAGCAAAGTAACTCTCCCATTCCCCACTAACTTTAGCATAGTGCCCATGCTAAAAGCAAGGGGGCGCTACAATTGTTTCAAAAAAGAGCTGTATTCTTAAATGCAGAACATATAACTAGAAATACAGTGGGACCTTGGTTTACAAGTAATGCGGTTAACATTCATTTTGAAAGACGAGCAACTTTTAAAAAAAAATTCGGACTCGGTTTGCGAGTGTTGTCTCGCAAAACGAGCAGCATTCAAGCTAACTAGGTGTGCAGTACCGCATTTGGCCAGAGGTACGGGGGCGCCAATGACGTTCGTTCGGAAATACTCGGAATCACTCAGAAATATTCATAAATCCTCTGTTCCCGAGTGTTTCTGAGGTCAGCCGAGCTGTCTCCGAGCATTTCCTAGGCTCTCCGGCGCCCTCCAACCTCTGGCCACATGCGGTATTGCATGCCATTGAAGTCAATGCGGAACAAATTATTTTCGTTTCCATTGACTTCTATGGGGAAACTCGCTTTGATATGCGAGTGGTTTGGATTGCAAGCATTCTCTTGGAACGGATTATGCTCGTAATCCAAGGTTCCACTGTATTTAGAGATAATAAGAACAGGGGTAGCTGATCCAGGGAATAGCTGATTGCTTCATGGGGGGATCAGGAAGGATTTTTTTCCCCCACTGGGGCAAATTGTACCATGTTTTATTGGAGTATTTTTTTTGGCCCCCTCTGGATCAACTGTGGGTATAGCATTGTGTATATGGAGACTTTGGGCTAGATTCACATAGAACTGCGTATCTTTGCGGCGGCGTAACGTATCCGATTTACGTTACGCCTCCGCAACTTAGACGGGCAAGTGCTGTATTCTCAAAGAACTTGCTCCGTAAGTTGCGGTGGCTTGCGTAAATCGGCCGGCGTAAGCCCGCCTAATTCAAATTTGGATCAGGGGGCGTGTTTTATGTAAATGTACTGTGACCCGACGTGATTGACGTTTTTTCCCGAACGGTGCATGCGCCGTCCGTGGAATTTCCCAGTGTACATTGCTCCAAAGTACGCCGCAAGGACGTCATTGGTTTCGCCGTGAACGTAAATGACGTCCAGTCCTATTCACGGACGACTTACGCAAACGACGTAACTTTTCCAAATTTCGACGCGGGAACGACGGCCAAACGTAACATTGGTACGCTGCACTTACGCCACCATATAGCAGGGGTAACTATACGCCGGGAAAGGCCTAACGTAAACGGCGTAAATGTACTGCGTCGGCCGGGCGTACGTTCGTGAATTCGCGCATCTAGCTAATTTGCATACTTGACGCGGAATTCGACGGAAGCGCCACCTAGCGGCCAACGTACATATGCAGTTACGATACGACGGTGTAACACAGTAACGCCAGTCGGATCTACGGGAAATCTATGCGTAACTGATTCTAAGAATCAGGCGCATAGGTACGACCGCGCAACGCAGAGATACGACGTGTATCTGGAGATTTGCCGTTGTATCTCGTTTGAGAATCTGGCCCTCTATATTTGTGTGTGTGTGTGTTTTTTTTAATGGCTAAATTAGATAGATCAGTGTCTTTTTCAGCCTGACTAACTATGCAAATATCTCAGGTATTTCTTCTTCTTGGAAATAGTAAGAGGCGACTTTTCAGGTGTTGCAATGTCCCCAAACATGTTACAGCAGTGTTCAGGGGAAACAAAGAGATAATGATATGAATGATTAGAAAAAGGAAAGGGTTTATCACACGAAATGAATAGTTTTACAAACAGGTGAGTCAGAACATGCGCGTACGGACAGGAAAGAACTCTTTGTCTGGTAAAAAAACACGTTCTATTGTATGTTATATATTTAAAGGATGAATGTGATTTCTGGAATGATTGAGATCCTGCAATAACCAGATAATGTGCCGGCAGCTGTACTGATCACCTACAGAGAACACGTCGCACTGTCGCACATGTCTGCCGCCGGCCTCATCAGCCATAAGTGTTGCATGACACCAATTTTGCGAGTGTGGATCTTTACTGCCACACAATGAACGAGAGGGCGATCGTCATAGGCGGAACACTGAACACAGTGTTTGCTGGGAAACCGAGTGTTCTGCCTATCACGGAACAGCACAAGCAGGAGCGCAAGTTTTTAAACTTGCACGGCCGCCGTCTGAATATGTCACGGACTCGGGTACACAGATCGGATTCTGCAATTGGCACGGTGAGGTCAGGCTGCAAAGGTTTACGGGACCTGCCGGGGGAACCAACTGGATCCTGCCATGGTCGAGTTGAAGAGCTGCAATGGGCACAGTGGGGCCAGGCTGCAAATGGGCACAGTGAGGTCAGGCTGCAATTGGCACAGTGAGGTCAAGCTGAAAATGGGCACAGTGAGGTCAGGCTGCAAATGGGCACAGTGAGGTCGGGCTGCAAATAGGCACAGTGAGGTCAGGCTGCAAATAGGCACAGTGAGGTCAAGCTGAAAATGGGCACAGTGAGGTCAGGCTGCAAATGGGCACAGTGAGGCCAGGATGCAAATAGGCACAGTGAGGTCAGGCTGCAAATGGGCACAGTAAGGTCGGGCTGCAAATGGGCACAGTAAGGTCAGGCTGAAAATGGGCACAGTGAGGTCAGGCTGCAAATGGGCACAGTGAGGTCAGGCTGCAAATGGGCACAGTGAGGTCAGGCTGCAAATGGGCACAGTGAGGTCAGGCTGCAAATGGGCACAGTGAGGTCAGGCTGCAAATGGGCACAGTGAGGTCAGGCTGCAAATGGGCACAGTGAGGTCAGGCTGCAAATGGGCACAGTGAGGTCAGGCTGCAAATGGGCACAGTGAGGTCAGGCTTCAATTGGCACAGTGAGGTCAGGCTGCAAATGGGCACAGTGAGGTCAGGCTGCAAATAGGCACAGTGAGGTCAAGCTAAAAATGGGCACAGTGAGGTCAGGCTGCAAATAGGCACAGTAAGGTCATGCTGCAATTGGCACAGTGAGGTCAGGCTGCAAATGGGCACAGTAAGGTCATGCTGCAATTGGCACAGTGAGGTCAGGCTGCAAATGGGCACAGTAAGGTCAGGCTGCAATTGGCACAGTGAGGTCAGGCTGCAAATGGGCACAGTGAGGTCAGGCTGCAAATGGGCACAGTGAGGTCAGGCTGCAAATGGGCACAGTGAGGTCAGGCTGCAAATGGGCACAGTGAGGTCAGGCTTCAATTGGCACAGTGAGGTCAGGCTGCAAATGGGCACAGTGAGGTCAGGCTGAAAATAGGCACAGTGAGGTCAGGCTGCAAATAGGCACAGTGAGGTCAAGCTGAAAATGGGCACAGTGAGGTCAGGCTGCAAATAGGCACAGTGGGGTCAGGCTGCAAATAGGCACAGTGGGGTCAGGCTGCAAATGGGCACAGTGAGGTCGGGCTGCAACTAGGCACAGCGAGGTCAGGTTGCAAATGGGCACAGTAAGGCCAGGCTGCAAATGGGCACAGTGAGGTCAGGCTGCAAATGGGCACAGTGAGGTCAGGCTGCAAATGGGCACAGTGAGGTCGGGCTGCAAATAGGCACAATGAGGTCAGGCTGCAAATGGGCACAGTGAGGCCAGGCTGCAAATGGGCACAGTGAGGTCAGGCTGAAAATGGGCACAGTGAGGTCAAGCTGCAAATGGGCATAGTAAGGTCAGGCTGCAAATGGGCACATTTAGGTCAGGCTGCAAATGGGCACGGTGAGGTCAGGCTGCAAGGGTAACGGGACCTGCCGGGGGAACCTACTGGATCCTGCCATGGTCGAGTTGAAGAGCTGCAATGGGCACAGTGAGGCCAGGCTGCAAATGGGCACAGTGATGTCAGGCTGCAAATGGGCACGGTGAGGTCAGGCTGCAAATGGGCACAGTGAGGTCAGGCTGCAATTGGCACAGTGAGGTCAGTAGCTGCTGCATTCTCACCCTAGGTTTATACTCGAGTCAATAAGTTTTCCCATTTTTTTGTGGTAAAATTAAGTGCCTCGGCTTATTCTCGGGTCGGCATATACTCGAGTATATACTGTAATCGAAAAAGAAATGCGCATGTGCAAGAAAAGTAAATTCCCGGAAAGAAAAGAAGATTCCCAGCAACGAAAATTATTTTCTGTAGCAACATGGGTTGAAATTGAAGGCTTGGTTGGCCATTGGTGGCACCATCGGATCACAAAACGCACAACATTTCTGATTTTCAAAAGAAAATCCTTTCGAAATTCGCCTATGGCCAGCCTTAGGCTTTACAGTGTTTGTTCCGTGACACATTTTTTAGACTGATCTTTTACCTTTTCCTTTCCTTTTACCTTTTCCTATGACTCAGTCTTATATAGTGTTATTAATTGCCCCACAGGCTAGTTCTGTTTTAGCTCTTTTCTTATCAAAGCTCTAACACCATCCTTGGCTATTCATTTATAACATTATGTGGTTAGTAGTGATAAAATAAAACTTATTGGCTCATAAAATTAACTCAATGTCCTTTGATATGATGACTAAACACAGTTGACGACCTTGGTTATTTCCTTGTTTTTTTTAAAGGGGACATCTGGTGTTTCTTTTTCAACTTTAATTACAATTTTTCTATGTTTAAAAATATTTTTGTATTACCGTATTTATCTGTGTATACCGTGCACCGGCGTATAACGCGCACCCCACACTTAGAAGGGAAGTTTAAGGAAAAAAAAATTAAATTTTTTCGGTGTCCGTCTGCTGTCTTGCCCGGCGTCCATCGGCGGCCTTGTCCGGCGTCCGTCTGCGGCCCATACAGCCTTGTGGGTGTCCATCTGCTGTCTTGCCAGATTTCCTGTGTCCTGCGGGCAGAGCCGAGCGTGGCCGAGCCTAGCCGAGTGTGCAGTACAATCGGCTCGGCTCGGTCTATGTCGGCTTCTCTCGCGGTCCTGCGGGCGGAGCCGAGCCTAGCCGAGTGCGCAGTACACTCGGCTCGGCTCGGTCTATGTAGGCTTCTCTCGGCTTCTCTCGCGGTCCTGCGGGCGAAGCCGAGCGTGGCCGAGCCTAGCCGAGTGCGCAGTACACTCGGCTCGGTCTATGTCGGCTTCTCTCGGCTTCTCTCGCGGTTCTGCAGGCGAAGCCGAGCGTGGCCGAGCGCGCAGTACATTCGGCTCGGCTATTGTCGGCGGCGCTCAGAGACAGCGGGGATCGGCGTATAACGCGCACCCACGATTTTCCCCTGATTTTAAGGGGAAAAAGCTGCTCGTTATACGCCGATAAATACGGTACTTTTTATGAGCTTATTATGAGCATCAATTTCTTCTGTTACAAATAAACAAAATATATTTAAAGTGGAGTTCCCTGAATGTCCCTGAATGGTAGTTTGGAAATATGGTCACCCTACCAGCTGCCCACCGCTACACGGTACTATATTACTTCTGCTTGCTTGCAGAGCTGCAGAGGAGCGGAGCGAGCAAGGCACCAATCCGTGCGGGGGGGGCTTCATGTAACACTCCCCCCCCCCGTCTTAAAGGGGTTTTCCACCCATTTTTTAAGTTTATTAAAAGTCAGCAGCTACAAAAAGTGTAGCTGCTGGCTTTTAATAAACTGACACTTACCTGCTCCACGTTCCAGCGACGCGCCGGCCAGGGCTCCGCTCCTCTCCCCCCCTCTCCGGCCGGCGTCTTCATTCCTAGTGTGGGCACCCGGGAGTGACAGCTTTCAGCTTCACGGCCGGGCACCCACTGCGCATGCGCGAGCGGCGCTGCGCCATCCAATTGGACAGGCGATCGCCTGGGACCTGTCACGTGTCCCAGGCGATCGCCTACAGGGAGGGGCTGCAGAAAAGCGATTAAGCTATTCGCCTTTGCAGCCCCTCGGCGGAAGGAGGAAGTGGGACAGAAAGTCCCACTCCTCCTGAAGCCCCCACTCCCCCCCCGCCAAAAAAAATTACATGCCAAATGTGGCATGTAAGGGGCGAGGAGTGAATTAAGCGGAAGTTCCACTTTTGGGTGGAACTCCGCTTTAAGCTGTCCCTCCGGGATCTCCAATATCTCCGGGGGTGTGGCTGCCTCCTCCACTCCTCCCTAAGGCCGGGTTCACACTGATGCAAGTTCATAGCAAATGTGATATGTCATAAAACATTCTACATTCGCATGCCATCCATAAAGTCATTCATGTTTTCAATGACGGTCGTTCACATACATGCGTTGCGATTCCTCTACGAATGCGATGCGATAAAAAAAAGGGTCTTGTGCGAGTTTACAGCGTTGCGTTGCGAATTTAGTCTCCACAGACATCAATGTAAATTGTTCTGGAATTGCATTGATGGTTAACATATGTGCGAATTCCACCACACGATTCTCCACAAATAACAGGAAGTACACAGGAAGTTAACACCTTTTTTTTTTTTTTACATTATGATTCCATTGGCTAGAACATTAATCGCAGCCAACTCCTGAAATTTGCGGTAAAATCTATGTAAAATCGCAGCATTTCACAGCAGCAGTGTGAACCGAGCCTGAGACTCCTTCACTCTGCCTGATCCCGCAGCTGGAGGAGAAAAAGGTGAGAACACACAGATATGCAGAAGGAGCATAATTACAGTGGAACCTCGGATTGCGAGTAATGCGGTTAACGAGCGTTTCGCAATATGAGCACTGTTTTTAAAAAAAATCGTGACTCGGTTTGCGAGTGTTGTCTCGCAACACGAGCACGATTCAGGCCAAAGCGGTTTGCCGAGGTCAGCCGAAGTGTCCTCGGCCCTTTTCATCCGTTTCCGGCACCCCCCGGCTCTGGCCGCATGCGGTATTGCATCCCATTGAAGTCAATGCGGAACAAATTATTTTAGTTTTCATTGGGAAACTCTCTTCGATATGCAAGTACTTTGGATTACCAGCATTCTCCTGGAACAGATTATACTCGTAATCCGAGGTTCCACAGTAGATGTTTTTGGGGCGGGGCATAGGCCCCTCTAAAAAAATTGGAAACAGAGTTATGAATCAATATATATAACTATATTAGCTGTACCAATGTGTGTCTCGGGCACGTTAATGCCATTGGATAGAGATGGAGGGAGCAGGTAGGAGTAGGGTGACCACATATACCATTCAGGGACACCCTCCCTTCCAAAAATCAGCTTGTGCTGTAACGAATCACAGCACAGTGATTGGACACAAGAAGCGGGATTTATGATTTCTCCAATCATAAGCAGGGGGTGGGATTTTGCTCCTCCATGCATTCCTGGCCAGGACAAGTACTGTCGGTGAGTAAAGCGTTGATGTGACGGCCTTTTTTGGGGGCATCAGATTGGCCCGGAGGGTGGCTGTGTCAGTTTCATTCTGGGACACTGTATTGTCCTGGAATAAACTTGCCCGGGACAGACCTGCAAAATGCGGGACTGTCCCGGGCAATCCGGGACACGTGGTCACCCTAGGTAGGAGACACTTGCAGCATTGGCATATCATGGAGGCAACGACACATTCAGGGAGGGTTTTCCAACCTGTCTCTACAATCTTTCTCCCCAAGATCAGTCCTCTAGGAGTTGTCTGTGGGCACCAATCATTTGATTACCAGTCATTTTACATCTATATCCAGCTTTACACCGAATCTTTCAAATATTTCAACGTAAGCAGTACAAGATAATTACAGAACTCATAACAGTTTCTCAACATGTCAAATTTTCATTTGGAACTTTAACTTTCCGATTCACTTCCTTAAAGCGGAGCTCCACCCTAAAGTGGAACTCACGCTGATCGGCACCCGCCCCCCCTCCGGTGTCACATTTGACACCTTTCAGGGGGGAGGGGGGTGCAGAGACCTGTCTAAAGACAGGTATTTGCACCCACTTCCGGCCACACGCTACGGGCAAAAGACGGGTTTTTCTGACTTCCCGTCTGTCGCCCGTTGTGTGCTGGGAACACTCGGCTCCCAGCACACAGCGTGTGAGCCAATCGGCGGGCGCAGCGCGACTCGCGCATGCGCCGTCGGGAACCGGGTAGTGAAGCCGGAGCGCTTCACTTCCTGGTTCCCTCACTGGAGGATGGCGGGGGGGAGCAGCAGAGAGATGAGCGATCGCTCATCCTCTGCTGCGGACGGCGCTGGACTCCAGGACAGGTAAGTGTCCTATTATTAAAAGTCAGCAGCTGCAGTATTTGTAGCTGCTGGCTTTTAATATCTTTTTATACTGGCACATCCGCTTTAAATTGCCTTGTATTAATATTCAAGGATAAAGGAATAAAGTTCCAAGTTTAGATTAGTTTTAAACAGTTTACAGAGGGTGGGTCTTCCGTTGCATTGGAAAGTCAAGCTTTACAATGTGACTTTTTACTTGCAAAAGTCCTGAAATAACTAATTAAATACAAAGCTGTGTGTCCACCTAAGGCGTGGCCTCGCAAGTCCACACCGGTTCTGTTTATCTTGTTTTTTTTTCCATTAGCATTGATGTTTATATTGGCCTTAGACCTTCAATTCGGTTGCCAGTCATGTGAGCAATATCCTTCCAAGAAGGCACTGTGTGTGTATGTATATATATATATATATATTGTGACCTTTGGGGGTTCTTTAGCTCTGCGAGATTAAGTGCGTAAACCGTAACAGTGAACAAAAAGGGTTTTTATTTGTGACCAAACGAAAAACACAACGCTTTCTTCAGCACACAGGGAAAAACATCAAAGAAAAAGTCCTGCTTGTCTCCAGCATGAATGAAAAAGTCTGTTTTCCTTCAGCACAGCAAATAAAGCAAAACAAAGGCACATACGGTTTAGGCAGAACTTCCAGTCCTTTCTCAGCAGTGCACAGCTTCTGCAGACAGGTCCACTCCCATACTCCTCCACACCCTCTATCAGCACTTCCTGTCCTTTAAGCTGACTTCCTGGAAGTTCTTAACCCTCTGTGTGCTTGAAAGCCAGGGGTCAGGAGAGGAGGCTCTTTCCCTCCCGAACGTCACTTTAGAGCTTCCCAAATTCCGGGCCCCAAATGACATTAAAGCGGTGGTTCACCCTTATTAACAACTTGTTATCATTAAATTAGGCATAGTAGCGCGAGCTACAGTATGCCTGTATTTATTTTTTTAGCCCGGTACCCACTCTGCAATCCTATCCGATTCCGACTCCCCGCGGGGAATGGGCGTTCCTATCCAGAGGCAGCATGATTGAAGGCCGGCTTTGGCACATCACGCTCCCCGAAGATAGCCGGAGTAGGTCTCGACTCTTCACAGCGCCTGCGCACAGACTATGCGCAGGCGCCGTGAAGCGCCAAGTCCTATTTCGGCTATTTCCGGAGAAGCGTGACGTGCCAGAGCCGGCCGTCAATCACCTTCCCTCTCCATAGGAACGCCAATTCCCCGCGGGGAGTCGGAATCTTCTCTCTACGATTGCAGAGTGGGTACCGGGCTAAAAAAATAAAGACAGGCATACTGTAGCTCGCGCTACTATGCCTCGTTTTATGCTAGAGGGAAAAAAAATATATATTTTTTTATTAATAGGGTGAACCCCCGCTTTAAGAAGGAAGCCCGTCCTCTCTGGATCAACTTTTAATTTGCCGGAATATCTCACCCCCTCTGGGTGACCTCCTGAACCCTACACCACTGCCTTAAAGGGACCACACTCTAAAAATGGGCACAACATAGCGTCCATCCAGGACCCAACCCTAGCGTCCTGTACAATATATATCTTGTTTCATAAGATGCATTTTTTCATTTGTATGGATACTATGTATCAACTTTAAAGTTTGAAGTTTATCGAGAGATATTTTCACGTTATAGATAGTTCTTACCATACTGGTAATTTTCACTATTTCCTGCAGTGCACTTTTTTCCATACGTCTTTAATATTGATTGAAACCTGGGCAAACATTTTCTTGGTCCACAAATGCAAGTTTGGATTTTTTTTTACTGATTACCAATATAAAGAGGAGTTTCCTCACTGGCTACCAATGTAAACTTAAATGTATTTTATTGGGATTTTATGTGATAGACCAACACAAAGTGGCACATAATTGTGAAGTGGAAGAAAAATTATATATTTTTTTTATTTTTTTTTACAAATAAATATGTCAAAAGTGTGGTATACATTTGTAGATCCCCTTTCTCTGCAAGTCTTTTTGGGGGTGTCTCTACCACATTTCTACAGAGTGACATTTTTCCTCATTCTTCTTTGCAAAATATCTCAAGCTCTTTCAGATTGGATGGAGAGCGTCTGTGAACAGCAATTTCCAAGTCTTCCCACAGATTCTCAATGTGATTTAGGTCTGAACTTTGACTGGGCCATTCTAACACATGAATATGCTTTGATCTAAACCATTCCATTGTAGCTCTGGCTGTATGTTTAGTGTTGTTGTCCTGCTGGAAGGTGAACCACCGCTCCAGTCTCAAGTTTTTTGCTCTAACAGGTTTTCTTCTAAGATTGTCCTGTATTTGGCTCCATCCATCTTCCCATCAACTCTGACCAGTTTCCCTGTCCCTGCTGAAGAAAACCATCCCCACAACATGATGCTGCCACCACCATGTTTCACAGTGGGGATGGTGTGTTCAGAGTGATGTGCAGTGTTAGTTTATCGCCACACATAGCAGTTTTGGTTTTAGGCCAAAAAGTTTAGTTTTGGTCTCATCTGGTCTCACTTTTCGCCTATCTCATTATAACTTGTCTGGTTACACTTTTTGCTGGTGGGCAACAAAACAGTTTGACTGTTGCAAGTAGTAAGGGTGAGAATTTTTTCAAAAGCCAATATAATAATAAAAAAAGAAAATACACGGATATACGAATAAAACCACACTGCAAGTTGGGGAATCAAATTTTCAACAATTGATTAATCTCTACCAGCAGGTCATATAGTTACAGTTTTTTTTTTTTCTTAGTTACATAGTAGGTGAGGTTGAAAAAAGTCCTTCAAGTCCAACCTATGTGTGTGATTATATGTCAGTATTACATTGTATATCCCTGTATGTTGTGGTCGTTCAGGTGCTCATCTAATAGTTTTTTAAAAACTATCGATGCCCCCTGCTGAGACCACCGCCTGTGAAAGGGAATTCCACATCCTTGCCACTCTTACTGTACAGTAAAGAACCCTCTGCGTAGTCTTAATAGCATCATGGGCCCCTGGGCAAAGTAATGCTCTGGGGCCCCTACAATGGAGACAGTGCAGGTAAACAGACATCAAGTAGGTAGGAGGCAGACAAGCAGGGCTTCCCCACAGGAAACAATCATTCTGTACAGCAAAGAAACAGTGAGAAAATACTACATACATAAAGTAACAAAGCTGTCCTGTGCATATAATATATCTGCTAGATTGATGCCTCCCCAGCACTATGGCCTCTCTACACCCCAGATATCCCCCCAGCACTCTGACCCCTCTACACCCCAGATATCCCCCCAGCACTCTGACCCCTCTACACCCCAGATATCCCCCCAGCACTCTGACCCCTCTACACCCCAGATATCCCTCCAGCACTCTGACCCCTCTACACCCCAGATATCCCCCCAGCACTCTGACCCCTCTACACCCCAGATATCCCCCCAGCACTCTGACCCCTCTACACCCCAGATATCCCCCCAGAACTCTGACCCCTCTACACCCCAGATATCCCCCCAGCACTATGGCCCCTCTACGCCCTAGATATCCCCCCAGCACTATGGCCCCTCTACGCCCTAGATATCCCCCCAGAACTATGGCCCCTCTACGCCCTAGATATCCCCCCAGCACTATGGCCCCTCTACACCCCAGATATCCCACAGCACTCAGATCCCTCTACACCCCAGATATCCCCCCATCACTATGGCCCCTCTACACCCCAGATATCCCCCCAGCACTATGGCCCCTCTACACCCTAGATATCCCCCCAGCACTATGGCCCCTCTACGCCCCAGATATCCTCTAGCACTCTGACCCCTTTATACCCCAGATATCCCCCCAGCACTATGGCCCCTCTACACCCCAGATATCCCCCCAGCACTCTGACCCCTCTACACCCCAGATATCCCCCAGCACTCTGACCCCTCTTTACCCCAGATATCCCCCCAGCACTCTGAACCCGGGCAGTGTGGACTCAAGGACCAGCTTCTTTGGGCAAAGTGCAGGGGCTCCCCATGCAGCTGGCCACATGTCTTATTGAAAGGAAAAAAAAGTGTTCAACTCGGCACTCCAGGGGCTAAATCAGAGGACGAGGATTGAGATGACTGGCCTCTGTATAAAGTTCTGCGTCTTTTAGTTGCTCTTTTGTTTAAAGCGGATTTCCACCCAAAAATGGAACTTCCGCTTAATCCACTCCTCGCCCCCTTACATGCCACATTTGGCATGTAATTATTTTTTTTTTGGGGGGGGGGGGGGGCTTCAAGAGGAGTGGGACTTCCTGTCCCACTTCCTCCTTCCGCCGAGGGGCTGCAAAGGCGAATAACCTAATCGCCTTTTGGCAGCCCCTCCCTGTAGGCGATCGCCTGGGACACGTGACAGGTCCCAGGCGATCGCCTGTCCAATCGAATGGCGCAGCGCCACTCACGCATGTGCAGTGGGTGCCCGGCCGTGAAGCCGAAAGCTGTCACGGCCGGGTGCCCACAGTTGCAGTGGAGGCGCCGGCGGTGATGGGAAGACCGGAACGAAGCTCCCAGCGGCACGTCGCTGGACTGGGGAACAGGTAAGTGTATGTTTATTAAAAGCCAGCAGCTACACTTTTTGTAGCTGCTGACTTTTAATAAACATAAAAAAAAAGCCTGGAACACCCCTTTAATTCCTCGTTTTGTCCAGTGTACATGCTGAGAAAGTTCATACCTTTGGCCTGCTTTGCGTTTTTTGTTAATCTTATCAGACGTTCAATTTAGCACTTAATAACAATAACATTAACGTGTTTGCTTAAATACAAGAATCAAGGTGTGTAAACCACAATTATTAACCTTTGTATCCTTCCAAGCTATCTGTAGAAGAAGAAAATGTCAAGAAACCGCACATAGTTGTTGGTATATAAATATCCATGTTGCAATGTGTTTGCTTAATTCATTTATTGTTATATGTATTTTCAAATCCTTGAGACCTTGGGATGATTTATTAAAAGAGTAGAGGCTGCTCACTTAGCAAATAAAGTTCAAGTACAATATAGTAAAAAAAAAAGTGTGTTCACTCTGCGCCCCGAGCCCACCCTTTTTTGAAGCCTATGAGAGCCTCTGGTTCTAATCATGTGATTAAAAAAAAAAAAAACCCAATTGGAATCCATGCGTCCGGCGTCCCACATGTAGATTAGGGGGCCAGACGCATGGATGGGGGTGGCGCCCCCTGTGCCCCTTATGGAGCGGCCGCCACTGACTCCATTACTTGTCAGATGCCTCGTGCAAATACTGACCATAGACTATTCGATTTTAACCTTTCTTCAATAGAGCAAACGTCATCTGCACTGAGAACTTATAAACCAGAATACTCAGTCCTTATAATGATTTAATAAAGTGCAAAGCAGATAAGCAGTTCATATTCTGTCATAAAGAAATACAATGTTTGAAGCCATTAAACAAACTCAAGCATTGAGTACAAACAGTGGGCTAGATTCAGAGAGAATTTACGCCGGCGTATCCATAGATACGTCGCGTAAATTCAAATCTGCGCCGGCGTATCTACTTTCTGTATTCAGAAAGCTAGATACGCCGACATTAGCCTAAGGCCCCGTACACACGAGAGGATCTATCCGCTGGAATTGATCTGCGGATCAGTTCCAGCGGATAGATCCGCTGGTGTGTACATCCCAGCGGATCTTTTTCTGCCCGACCGATTTCCAGCAGATAAAAATTTCTTAGCATGCTAAGAAATCTATCCGCTGGAATCGGCTTCAGCGGATCGATCCGGTGGTCTGTACAGACTCACCGGATCGATCCGTCCGATTCCCTCCCTCGCATGCGTCGTAATGATTCGACGCATGCGTGGGTATCCTTATATGACAGCGTCGCGCACGTCGCCGCGTCATCATCGCGGCGACGGCGCGACACTTCATCGCGAAGGGATTTCGGCGCGGATTTTGATCCGATGGTGAGTACACTCCATCGGATCCAAATCCGGGGAAACCCTCGAGAGGATTTATCCGCGGATACGGTCCGGCGGACCGTATCCGCGGATCAATCCTCTCGTCTGTACCCGGCATCAGATATCCTCTCGTCTGTACCCGGCGTCGTATCTTAGGGTGCATTCTCACGCTGGCCGCTAGGTGGCGCTCCCGTCGTTTTCGGCGTAGAGTATGCAAATTACCTAGTTACGCCGATTCACAAACGTACGTGCGCCTGGCGGTAGTTTTTTACGTTGTTTGCGTAAGGCTTTTTCGGCGTAACGTTGCTCCTGCTATTAGGTGCCAATGTTAAGTATGGACGTCGTTCCCGCTTCGAAATTTGAATTTTTTGCGTCATTTGCGTAAGTCGTTCGCGAATAGGGCTGGACGTAATTTACGTTCTCGTCGAAACCAATGACGTCCTTGCGACGTCATTTGAAGCAATGCACACTGGGATATGTACACGGACGGCGCATGCGCCGTTCGTAAATCACGTCAGGTCATCACATATTAGCATAAAACACGCCCCTCCTTCCACATTTGAATTACGCGGGCTTACGCCAGCCCCATTTACGCTACGCCGCCGCAACTTACGGGGCAAGTGCTGTGTGAATACAGCACTTGCTCCTGTAAGTTGCGGCGGCGTAGCGTAAATACGATACGCTGCGCCGCCGTAACATAAATCGCAGCTACCTGAATCTACCCCAATGAATACATTAATCAATTTTAACCACTTGTTATATACTTGTTTTTTGGGTGAACCTCCGCTTTAAAGGGGACGTACCTCTACGCCTATTTTCCCAGCCAAGCCATTGTGCCGACGTATATCGTTGTGTGCTGGTCGGCATTCGGTTAAAAAAGCAGATTCCCGAGAACACAGAGGAAAATAAAAGTAACAAAAACAATATAAAAAAAATCATAGCAAAGGTGGCAGATCACATTCCCCATTGAGACCATGCCGTGCCAAGATCTCGAATTACGATTACTATGTTGCTTCTTTCTTGCACAAAATGAAAAGCTACAACCTGGTCAATCCATCATTACATGCGGTAGACTTGTGGGATGAAATCCTATCTCTAATCCTCGGAGTCATTTCTACAACATATAATTAACGGTAACCGCAGGTTCATTTCAAACAACATACTACATATCTGGAGTGCAGGTATCAGGACCGTTAATTATACACAATGCCCCCTTATGGGGGTGGTTTCTCCTTCGAGGACATTGGGCACATAATCATTTCACTACCCAAGCTGCGGTTTTCAGGATTTGGATCGTGTTTCCCATCTGAGACATAATGGAGATCTTGAGAAATTCTTGTTAAAGAAAGAAGCCATGGGATAAAGAAATTGGAGACCTTGGCGCCGAATGTGCTCAATAGGGAAAAGGATCTGTCACCTTTGTATTGAGTAACTGATATTGTTTTTATTTTATTTTTCATTTTTCTCTGGTGTTCATCATGGGCGTCCACTGAACTTTTTTCACGGGGGGCATCATTTTAAGGTCATACATGCTCGGTCCCTTTTTGACAATGTCATGAAGGGGAGGGGCTTAGTCATTGGTGCGGGTACAGCGTGGCTCTCTGGTTGGTGCGGGTACAGCGTGGCTCTCTGGTTGGTGCGGGTACAGCGTGGCTCTCTGGTTGGTGCGGGTACAGCGTGGCTCTCTGGTTGGTGCGGGTACAGCGTGGCTCTCTGGTTGGTGCGGGTACAGCGTGGCTCTCTGGTTAGTGTGGGTACAGCGTGGCTCTCTGGTTGGTGCGGGTACAGCGTGGCTCTCTGGTTAGTGTGGGTACAGCGTGGCTCTCTGGTTAGTGTGGGTACAGCGTGGCTCTCTGGTTAGTGTGGGTACAGCGTGGCTCTCTGGTTAGTGTGGGTACAGCGTGGCTCTCTGTTTAGTGTGGGTACAGCGTGGCTCTCTGGTTAGTGTGGGTACAGCGTGGCTCTCTGGTTAGTGTGGGTACAGCGTGGCTCTCTGGTTAGTGTGGGTACAGCGTGGCTCTCTGGTTGGTGCGGGTACAGCGTGGCTCTCTGGTTAGTGTGGGTACAGCGTGGCTCTCTGGTTGGTGCGGGTACAGCGTGGCTCTCTGGTTAGTGTGGGTACAGCGTGGCTCTCTGGTTGGTGCGGGTACAGCGTGGCTCTCTGGTTGGTGTGGGTACGGCATAGCTCTCTGGTTGGTGCGGGTACAGCGTGGCTCTCTGGTTGTTTTTTTTTTCTATGCCAGCGTTTTTGAGCGTTTATTAGCGTTTTTCTGCGTTTTGCCGAAAAACGGCACTTTGAACGCAAATTTCAGGCATTTCGAAAAAAGCCAATAAACTCCAAAGCTTATTAACGCTAAAAAACGCCCATGTGTGCATACATACATAGGCTTACATAGAGTCCAGTTTATGGGCTTTTTAAAAAAAATGCCAAAACGCAAAAAAACTGCAGTTTATCAGCTTCTGTGTGCATGGAGCCTAAGGGGCAGATCCACAGAGCGAGTACGCCGGCGTATCTACTGATACGCCGGCGTACTTTCAAATTTCCTGCGTTGTATCTTTGGTTTGAATCCTCAAACCAAGATACGACGGCTTCTGGGTTCGATCCGACAGGCGTACGGCTTCGTACGCCTTCGGATCTTAGATGCAATACTTCGGCGTCCGCTGGGTAGAGTTCTCGTCGTTTTCCGCGTAGAGTATGCAAATTAGCTATTTCCGACGATCCACGAACGTACGCGTGGCCGTCGCATTCTCTTACGTCGTCTCTAGGCGGCTTTTTCCGCCGTATAGTTAAAGCTGCTGTTTTGCGGCGTATAGTTAGACTTGCCATGTTAAGTATGGCCGTCGTTCCCGCGTTTGATTTGAATTTTTTTTTTGTTTGCGTAAGTCGTCCGTGAATCGCGGGATGGACGTAATTTACGTCCAAGTCTAAACAATGACGTCCTTGCGACGTCATTTCGCGCAATGCACGGCGGGAAATTTAGGGACGGCGCATGCGCAGTTCGTTCGGCACGGGGACGCGCTTCATTTAAATGAAACACGCCCCCCTACCCGCCCAACTTGAATTCCGCGCTGTTACGCCGCTTAAGATACACTAGGCCGCCGTAACTTACGGCGCAAAATCTTTATGGATTCGAACCAAAGCCAGGTAAGGTACGGCGGCGTAGCGTATATCAGATACGATGTGCCGGGGCAGATCTTTGTGGATCTAAATGTTTTCAAAAGGGTATTTTATTTCTGGGCAGAACTTCTCTACATAGGCATTTAGGCTCCATGCACACAGAAGCTGATAAACTGCAGTTTATTGGCGTTTTGGCATTTTTTTTTTAAAAGCCCATAAACTGAACTCTATGGCCCGGATTCACAGACACTGGCGCATATTTATGCCGCCGTAGCGTATCTCCTTTACGCTACGCCGACGCAGCGCAGAGAGGCAAGCACTGAATTCACAAAGCACTTCCTCCCCAAATCTGCGCTGGGTTTCCAAGGCGTAAGTCGGCGTAAGTGGAAGTGGGCGTGAGCCATGCTAATGAGGCGTGACCCCATGCAAATGATGGGCCGAGCGCCAGACAGATACGAATCGCCAACTGTGAAAATGCGCCGTCCCGTGGGCGCATCTCAGTGCGCATGCTCACAATCACGTCGAGAAAATTGCCTAAGATACGTCGGATCTCTGCCTACGGCGTGAACGTAACCTACGCCCAGCCATATTCACGTCCTACGTAAACTACGTCGGCTTGTGTTCCCTGTTGCAGCCCTTTGCATGGATGCTGCTGAGTTACACCTCCTTTATGGGGCATAACTTTACTGCGAACGTATGACTTTACGCGCACTGCGTCGGACGGACGTACGTTCGTGAATCGGCATCTCTCTCTCATTTGCATATGTGAATAGAAAATCAATGGGAGCGCCAAATACGTCCAGCGTAAATATGCGCCCACTCTACTCCGGCGTAGGCAAGTTACGTCGGTCGGATAAAGCCTATTTTCAGGCGTATGTTAGTTTCTGAGTCCGGCGCATAGATACGACGGCGCACATTTGCACTTACGTGGCGTATCTCGAGATACGTCGGCGCAAGTGCTTTGTGAATCCGGGCCTATGTTAGCCTATGCGCCCATGGGCGTTTTTTTTTGGCGTTAATGAGCTTTGGAGTTTATTGGCTTTTTTCTGAGTGCCGTTTTTCGGCAGGAAAAAACGCAAAACGCAGAAAAACGCTAATGAACGCTCAAAAACGCTGGCGCCAGGGTTTTTTTTTTAAAAGTGTATTTTGTGCGTGTACTCGAGAGAGGAGCCGGACTGCAGGAGTTGGGAGTAGGCAGGCCTCCCCCAGAGGCAATCTGCCACCTTTCTCCATGCCCCGGGTGGCAATGGCGGGTGTGTGAGGGGGTCCTCCCACACAGCCCGCCCTACCTGCTCCGCTTTGAACCCCAACGGGGCAGAGGGACTCCCTATAGGGGAGTGAGAGGATCTAGCCCGCTCAACCATGGCGCCAGGGCTTTTAGCATTTTTTTTTTTTATCCATTGAAAAAAAAAAAGCTAAAGAATGCTACAATGAAAAACGCTAATAAACGCTATTGCAAAAACGCTAAAAAATGTTGAAAGGCTCCATGCAAAGCTACTGGCGTTTTTTTTTTTATAGCTTCTTTTTTTTAGCTTCAGTGTGCATGGAGCCTTATTCTGTACATAAGCTGTACAAAGTTTGAAGTTCCTGTTCTCCATGTTAAACCATCAATGAAACTTTCCTTATAACAACAGAAGAGGGTTAACAATAGCGCAAATAGTCTTTATCGAGTATATAAGAATGACGAAACTTGCGCCCATTCTGTATTTGTTTTACAAGGTATTCTTTTGTTTGTGTTACTCACTACTAAAAGTCAAGTCGGAGGATCTGTTTTCTAAGGTTGTGGGCAGGGCAAGATGTAGAACCGGTATTTGCAGTTCTGAGAATGCAGTGGATTAATCTTCCATGAATGGGCGATGAGTTGTATTGTCAGTGATTGGATGACAGATTAATCTTCAACAGTTTTCTCCTGTGGGATTCAGGATGGAGACAGATGGCACCCCTTGTGCCCCAGACAAGTCCCCCCTCAACTGTCTTTATACATGCTGACCTTGCATGGAGCACCGATGGGGTGTAAGTACGAAACAAACAGATGGTACTGGTGAAAAAGGCAGTTCTGATAATATTAACCGCTTGCCGACCATCGCACGACTATATACGTCGGCAGAATGGCAGTAACCACTTAAGACCCGGACCTTTAGGCACTGCGTCGCTTTAACTGACAATTGCGCGGTCGTGCGGAGTGGCTCCCAAACAAAATTGGCGTCCTTTTTTTTCCCACAAATAGAGCTTTCTTTTGGTGGTATTTGATCACCTCTGCGGTTTTTATTTTTTGCGCTATAAACAAAAATAGAGCGACAATTTTTAAAAAAATTCAATATTTTTTTTAATTTTTGCTATAATAAATATCCCCAAAAATATATAAAAACATTTTTTTTCCTCATTTTAGGCCGATACGTATTCTTCTACCTATTTTTGGTAAAAAAAAAAATCGCAATAAGCGTTTATCGATTAATTAATTTATAGTGTTTACAAAATAGGGGATAGTTTTATTGCATTTTTATTAATTATTATTTTTTTTACTACTAATGGCGGCGATCAGCGATTTTTTTTCGTGACTGCGACATTATGGCGGACACATCGGACAATTTTGACACATTTTTGGGACCATTGTCATTTTCACAGCAAAAAATGCATTAAAAATGCATTGTTTTCTGTGAAAATGACAATTGCAGTTTGGGAGTTAACCACAGGGGGCGCTGAAGGGGTTAAGTGTGACCTCATCTGTGTTTCTAACTGTAGGGGGGCGGGGCTGGATGTGTGATGTCATTGATCGTGTTTCCCTATATTAGGGAACACACGATCGATGACAGCGCCACAGTGAAGAACGGGGAAGCTGTGTTTACATACAGCTCTCCCCGTTCTTTAGCTCCGGGGGGCGATCGCTAGACTCCAGCGGCGATAGGGTCCGCGGGTCTCTCGGCCGCGGTCACGGAGCTTCGGACCGGGTCGCGGGCGCGCGCCCGCGACCCACGGCTGGGCACTTAAAGAGGACCTACAGGTACGTGCTTGTGCCCAGCCGTGCCATTCTGCCGACGTATATCTGCAGGAGGCGGTCCTTAAGTGGTTAAGAAGCGGCATTGTGAACGCGGGTCCCGTGGACTCGGTGTCCGCGGGGATACCCGCGATCGTCTCACGGTGAGGAAGAACGGAGAAATGCTGATGTAAACAAGCATTTCTCCAGTCTTCCTAGTGACAGGACACTGATCACAGCTTCTTGTAATCAGAAGCGGTGATCAGTGTCGTGTCACACACAGCCCACCCCCCCTACAGTTAGAAGCACTCCCTAGGACACACTTAACCCCTTCAGCGCCACCTAGTGGTTAACCCCTTCACTGCCAGTGTCATTTTCACAGTAATCATTTTTATAGCACTGATCGCTGTAAAAATGACAATGGTCCCAAAAATGTGTCAAAAGTGTCCGAAGTGTCCGCCATAATGTCGCAGTCACAATAAAAATCACAGATCGTCACCATTACTAGTAAAAAGGGGATGAAGGCAGGGGACAATGGAGGCAGGGGGCCTGGGGGAGATTGGAGGCAGGGGGAGATTGGAGGCACCACAGAGGGTGGGGGATGGAGACAGGGGTTGTTGGTGGCACTGCAGAGGGGGATGGAGGCAGGGGACAATGGAGGCAGGGGGCCTGGGGGAGATTGGAGGCAGGGGGAGATTGGAGGCACCACAGAGGGTGGGGGATGGAGACAGGGGTTGTTGGTGGCACTGCAGAGGGGGATGGAGGCAGGGGACAATGGAGGCAGGGGGCCTGGGGGAGATTGGAGGCAGGGGGAGATTGGGGGCAGAGGGAGATTGGAGGCAGAAGGAGATTGGAGGCAGGGGGTGTTGGTGGCAGGGGGTGATTGGAGGCACCGCAGAGGGGGATGGTGGCACCGCAGAGGGTGGGGGATGGAGACAGGGGTTGTTGGTGGCACAGCAGAGGGGGATGGAGGTAGGGGACAATGGAGGCAGGGGGCCTGGGGGAGATTGGAGGCAGAGGTAGATTGGAGGCAGAGGGAGATTGGAGGCAGGGGGAGATTGTGGCACCGCAGAGGGGGGTGAAGGCAGGGGGTGTTGGTGGCAGAGGGGGATAGAGACAGGGGGTGATGTGACTAAATAATTTGCCCTTATTATATCGAAAATTACAAAAATATGTTTTTTTTACCTTAAATCACATTGCTATTTGCCCAGCGTACTTGTTTGTAGCCTAAATACTGAAATTTGCAGGGGAACCAAAAGACTGACCTTTGTTTCTGGTGGGAACACAATAGCAGTTGCTACCAAGTCTATCAGTCTGAAGTTCATTGCAGGTAAGAGGGAGCATATTTAAGGTTATAAACGGGGTGTTACCGGCGTATAAGACGACCCCCGACTTTTAAGATGATTTTAAGGGGTTAAAAAGTCGTCTTATACGCCGGAAAATACGGTATTTTTTGGGGGGATATTTATTATAGAAAAAAGTAAGAAATATTGCATTTTTTTTTTTTAATTGTCGCTCTATTTTTGTTTATAGCGCAAAAAATAAAAGCCGCAGAGGTGATCAAATACCACCAAAAGAAAGCTCTATTTGTGGGGAAAAAAAGGACGCCAATTCTGTTTGGGAGCCACGTCGCACGACCGCGCAATTGTCAGTTAAAGCGACACAGAAAGGGGCCAGGTCCTTAACCTGCATATTGGTCCGGGTCCTTAAGTGGTTAATGGATAAATCTATATTGTTTTTCTTTATATTATGTATAAAGGGTTGGTAGGTAGTTTATACCACAGGTGTTGGCATCTCTCTGATAAACAGGAAGTCACGCCGTTCAACTTTCAGACCACAATGGGAAACTTCTCTAAAGGAAGTGAGAAGTTGTGTCTCTTGCACCTCCCAGGCTGTACATGGTGTGCCCTTTGTGGTGACTTTGTTGTCCAAATCAGTCACAATTACCCAGAAATGGTTGTTTGTGTGCGAGCAATGTACAGCTAGATTCACATCTTCTCCTAAATTAGAGATGCAAGATGATAAAATACTGAAATCAAATACATGTTTAGCCATTTGAAGAATATGTAACCCCAACGTTTCATATTTCCGATATGTGTCTGATAAGTATCCTGTTCGGATCCGGCGTCCGTCTGCGGCTTCGGTGGTGTCCTCCTCGTCGGGTCCGTCTGCGGCTTCGGTGGTGTCCTCTTTGTCGGGTCCGTCTGCGGCTTCGGTGGTGTCCTCCTCGTCGGGTCCGTCTGCGGCTTCGGTGGTGCCCTCCTCGTCGGGTCCGTCTGCGGCTTCGGTGGTGCCCTCCTCGTCGGTTCCGTCTGCGGCTTCGGTGGCGCCCTCCTCGTCGGGTCCGTCTGCGGCTTCGGTGGCGCCCTCCTCGTCGGGTCCGTCTGCGGCTTCGGTGGTGCCCTCCTCGTCGGGTCCGTCTGCGGCTTCGGTGGTGCCCTCCTCGTCGGGTCCGTCTGCGGCTTCGGTGGTGCCCTCCTCGTCGGGTCCGTCTGCGGCTTCGGTGGTGCCCTCCTCGTCGGGTCCGTCTGCGGCTTCGGTGGTGCCCTCCTCGTCGGTTCCATCTGCGGCTTCGGTGGTGCCCTCCTCGTCGGGTCCGTCTGCGGCTTCGGTGGTGCCCTCCTCGTCGGTTCCGTCTGCGGCTTCGGTGGTGCCCTCCTCGTCGGGTCCGTCTGCGGCTTCGGTGGTGCCCTCCTCGTCGGGTCCGTCTGCGGCTTCGGTGGTGCCCTCCTCGTCGGTTTCGTCTGCGGTGGTGCCCTCCTCGTCGGGTCCGTCTGCGGCTTCGGTGGTGCCCTCCTCGTCGGTTCCGTCTGCGGCTTCGGTGGTGCCCTCCTCGTCGGGTCCGTCTGCGGCTTCGGTGGTGCCCTCCTCGTCGGGTCCGTCTGCGGCTTCGGTGGTGCCCTCCTCGTCGGGTCCGTCTGCGGCTTCGGTGGTGCCCTCACACACGCACATACGCTGATTCTCAAAACATACGTGCGGCCGGCGCATTTTTTTTCACGTCGTTTGTGTAAGGCTTTTTTCGGCGTATAGTAACCCCTGCTCTATGAGGCGTACCAATGTTAGGTATGGACGTCGGAACAGCGTCAAATTTTTCACGTTTTACCTCGTTTGCGTAAGTCGTCCGTGAATGGGGCTGGACGTAAGTTACGTTCACGTCGACTAGGCATTGAGCCGGCGCAATTTAATTTGAAAATTCAACGTGATACTGAGCATGCGCCGTTCGATAAAAGCGTCATTTGCGTGGGGTCACAATAAATTTACATAAAACACGCCCACAGCATTTTTGCTCATTCTTCTTTGCAAAATATCTCAAGCTCTGTCAGATTGGATGTGAACAGCAATAGTCTTGCCACAGATTCTCAATGTGATTTAGGTCTGGACTTTGACTGGGCCATTCTAAAACATGAATATGCTTTGATCTAAACCAGGGGTCTCCAAACTGTGGCCCGGGGGCCAGATGTGGCCCTTTGCTTGCCTTTATCAGGCCCTTGAGACACTATTCCCCACACTGATACAAGGCACTATTCCTTCTACACCAACAATGGGGCACTATTCATCCCACTGACACCCAACAGCAGGGCCCTATTCTTCCCATTGGCACCAATGATGAGGCAATGATGAGGCACAATTCTTTGCCCTGATACCAACAACTATTCCTCCCACTGACACTAATGAGGGGACCCTATTCCTCCCAATGATGCAGTAATGCGAGGCTTTCTCCCTGGTGTGGAGTGTCATGCTCGCCCCCTCCCTTGGACTACAGGAGAGTCAGGATGCCCACTAACACACAGCTTCTTTCTCTATCTGCAACGTAGAGAGCGTCCTGACTCTCCTGTAGTCCAAGGGAGGGGGCGAGAACGACACTCCACACCAGGGAGAAAGCCTTGCATTACTGTGTGGAGTTACAGACAGAAGAACAGGAAGTGAGGATTTCTCAGAAGAAATAAGGACATTTAAAACAGGGGTTGACAAATTTGCTCGGAATCTAGGAGCCAGCTAAAAAAGTTAGGAGCCAGAAAACGCACCCCGTCTGACGAGCTTGCGCGCAGAAGCGAACACATACGTGAGCAGCGCCCGCATATGTAAACGGTGTTCAAACCACACATGTGAGGTATCGCCGAGATTGGTAGAGCGAGAGCAATAGTTCTAGCCCTAGACCTCCTCTGTAACTCAAAACATGCAACCTGTAGATTTTTTTAAACATCGCCTATGAAGATTTTAAAGGGTAAATGTTTGTCGGCATTCCACGAGCGGACGCAATTTTGAAGCGTGACATGTTGGGTATGAATTTACTCGGCGTAACATTATCTTTCATAATATTAAAAAAAATGGGGATAACTTTACTGTTGTCTTATTTTTTAATTAAAAAAAGTGTAATTTTTTCCCAAAAAAGTGCGCTTGTAAGACCGCTGCGTAAATACGGCGTGACAAAGTATTGCAACGATCGCCATTTTATTCTCTAGGGTGTTAGGATAAAAAATATATATAATGTTTGGGGGTTCTAATTAGAGGGAAGAAGATGGCAGTGAAAATAGTGAAAAATGACATTAGAATTGCTGTTTAAAGGGGTGGTTCACCCTAAAAACTACTTTTTTTTATTTTACAATACGATTAAGGCTATTATTATTTTTTTGATGCTGTACATACCTTTGTACAGCATATTCACCCGTGGCTTCCGGCTTGCGAGTCCCGTGGGAGTGGGCGTTCCTAACATGTCTGTGATTGACGTTTTGACCAAAAACGAGCTCCCCCCGTCGCGTAAGCCGCGTCACGGTTGGCGAAATTAGCCGAACGGCGAGTCGGCGCTATACTGCGCATGCGCATCGCCGTTCGGCTCCTTTCGCCAATCGTGACGCGACGGGGGGGAGCTCGTTTTTCAAAACGTCAATCACAGACATGTTAGGAACGCCCACTCTCGCGGGACTCGCAAGCCGGAAGCCACGGGTGAATATGCTGTACAAAGGTATGTACAGCATCAAAAAAATAATAATAGCCTTAATCGTATTGTAATGTGGGGGGCCAGTGTAATAAAAAAAAGTAGTTTTTAGGGTGAACCACCCCTTTAACTTGTAATGCTTAACTTGTAATACCAACGGCCACCACCAGATGGCGCCAGCTCACATCTGGTGGTAATGACTTGTAATACCAACGGCTTACCACCAGATGGCGCCAGCCAAGTCGCCAGGACACTATTTCTAGTCGCCATGGCGACCGGGATTTGTCGAGCCCTGATTTAAAAGCAAAATGGAAGGATGAGGTAAGTGAAGGAGGACTGCACTAAGGTAAAGAAAGCTATTTAGGGAAAAAAAATGTACCTTTACAACCCCTTTAACCTGTTGGGGGGCGCTGAAGGGGTTAAGTGTGACCTAGGGAGTGCTTCTAACTGTTAAGAGGCGTGGCTTGCCGTGACACATCACTGATCGCCTATCCTGATGACAAGGAACAGACGATCAGAGACATGTCACTAGGAAGAACAGGGAGATGTTGTGTTTACACTGACACCTCCCTGTTCTTCAGCTCTGTGACCCGATCGCAGGACACCGGTGGACATTGAGTCTGTGGGTCCCACGGGCACGTTTAAGGAGCTTGCGACAGAATCGCGAGCGCGCCGGCGGCAGCGCGCATGCGGCCACGCGGCCCGCAAATTAAAGGGGACGTGTATATACTCCCATATGCGCCACCGTGCCATTCTGTCGGCATAAATCCTTGTGCGGCAGTCGGCAAGCGGTTAAAATAGCGCAGTGCTAAATAGTAGAAGATGGCCTGGTCATGAGGGGGGTAAAATCTTCCGGAGCTCAAGTGGTTATAGAGAATTCCGTGTTGGGTGTTATTTGACATTTGAGCTGCAGTCCCGACCCGTGTGCTTTATATCAACTTGGCAGTTCTAATTCTCTTCGATGTTTTCCTTATTGCACCCTGTCCTTCCTCCTGACCCCGAGTCAATCCATTTACAAGGTTTTCACACACCTTTATGATACTGTCCTATCAGAACATCTGTTGGATTACAGCCAAACTCATGGAACTTTATATACTAAAACCCAGTCAATGTATTATTGTACAGGTGGCTGCATAATTACAAGACCTGGCAGCCTTTATTACAGTATGATGGAAGGGCTTGTTTAAAGCTGAAGTCTGGGGTAACCAAACATGGTCTAAATCAGTGATCTCCAAACTGCGGCCTTTGCTTGCCTTTATCCAGCCCTTGGGGCACTATTTCTTCCACTGACACCACTGATGGGGCACTATTCCTCCCACTGACAAACGTTGGGGCACTATTCCTCCCGCTGACACCAACATTGGGACACTATTTCTTCCACTGACATGAATGATGGGACACTATTTCTCCTGCTGACACCGATGGGACACTATTCCTCCCGCTGACACCAACATTGGGACACTATTTCTTCCACTGACATGAATGATGGGACACTATTTTTCCTGCTGACACCGATGGGACACTATTCCTCCTGATGACACAGATGATGGGGCCAGTGGTGGCTGGTGCTCAAATTTTTTTGGGGGGAGCAAACTGAAAAATAATAAAAAAAACAACCATCAATTGCAGCCTCACTGTGCCCATCGAGCGCAGCCACTGTGCCCATCGAGCCTAGCCACTGTGCCCATCGAGCGCAGCCACTGTGCCCATCGAGCGCAGCCACTGTGCCCATCGAGCGCAGCCACTATGCCCATGGATTGCAGCCACTGTGCCCATGGATTGCAGCCACTGTGCCCATCGACTGCTGCCACTGTGCCCATTGATTGCAGCCACTGTGCCCATGAAATGCCACCACTGTGCCCACGAATTGCCACCACTGTGCCCACAAATTGCCGCCACTGTGCCCATGAATTGCCGCCACTGTGCCCATCAACTGCCGCCACTGTGCCCATCAACTGCAGCCACTGTGCCCATCAACTGCAGCCACTGTGCCCATCAACTGCAGCCACTGTGCCCATCAACTGCAGCCACTGTGCCCATTAAATGCTGCCACAACCACATCGAATGCTGTCGCTGTGCCATCGAATGCCGCCACTGAGACCCCCCACCTGCTTGCCGTCTGCCCGGCACTTACCCTGTCTCGTGGGGCACCGTGTGACGGCGGCGAGCGGTGTCCTCCATGCGTCACCTCCCGTCCTCTCCTCCTGATAAGCGTCCAATCACAGCGCCTGTCGTTGCAGCCAGCCAGGTGATGGGTAACAGACCCAAGCACCTGATTGGCAGAGAGGCGGTTCAGTGGTCTACTGGCGGTTGTTGATACCAACTACTGCTTTAGATAAGTTGACATTGGCTCCTATGGGAGTATTTTGGACTCCAGCATCCTTACCCATTCTACCTTCGGCCGTATGCTGCGTTCCAGTTATCTGGACCTGCCTGCAAGCTCTGCACTACCGGAACCAATCGTCCGTCTGCACCCTGCGATTTTGTTGGGGACGAAGCATTTGCATTAAGAGAGCACCGTCTAAGGCCATACTCCAGTAGAAACCTAAACGTTGAGAAAAGGGTCTTCAATTACAGGCTGACCACAGTAAGAAGAGTGGTGGAATGTGCCTTTGACATGTTTTCCAACAAATGGCATTTTTTGCACAGTGCCATCAATCTTAATATGCAGAACACCATATGTGCAGTGAAGGCAGTGTGCATCTTGCACAATTTTGTTGACCAATCTCAAACAGATGGGTTGGCAGGGGGCAGGCCCCCTCAAATACTCAGGGTCAGCACAGCTGGGGCAGAAGTGTTTGGGTGGAAGCTGAGATGGAGTGATACGAGGCTGTCAGTGGGCCCTTGAGGGTAATCCCCTAGTCTGAAGGGGGGGCCTGGGAGCTCAGGTGCAGGAGGGATACTCTGATTTCCCAAGGAGAATCCTGTCCAGTGGTATGGGAGCAGGTGTGAGGGCAATAAGAGCCAGTGAGCACATCCAGTAGATCTTCAAGGAGAGGACAGCCAGGTGCAGTGATGAATGATACACTTGGGGAGGACTGAGAGACATTCTGAGAGGACTGGTTAAAAGCAGTCTGAGATGGATGCAAGGTCAGTCTGGGAGGACTGTGGAAGCTTAACCAGGAGGGCTAGAGAAAGGGACAACTGCAGCCAGGTAGGCTGGCAGTAACTGAAGAGGTGTTGCTGGGATCAGTAGCCACAGATGGACAGATGGGCCCTAGGACTTTGCTACACAACCAAAGGGCCGGCGGTCCCTGCCTGTAAAGGATATTTACTAAAATCTGACTGAGCCCCTAACAGTGTGCCAGAAATGAATTGCTTTCCTAACACTGAACCGCCTCTCAGCCAATCAGGTAATCAGGTTTTTTACCTGTCACCTGATTGGCTGACTGACAGGCAATAGGGTTGCATAGGGCAGGTTGGGGTGGTATAGGGCAAGTTAGGGTGGTACAGGGCAGGTTGGGGTGGTATAGTGCAAGTTAGGGTGGCATAGGGCAAGTTGGGGTGGCATGGGAAAGTTTGGGGTGGTACAGGGCAGGCTGTGGTGGCACAGGGCAGGCTGTGGTGGCACAGGGCAGGCTGTGGTGGTACAGGGCAGGCTGGGGTGGCACAGGGCAGGCTGGGATTGCACAGGGCAGGCTGAGCATGTCAGTTAAAAAAAAAAAAAAACGGGATGGTGTCACCCCTCTAGCGGGTGTCACCCGGGTGCGGACCGCACCCCCTGCACCCCCCTAGCAACGCCTCTGGTTAATGGGGCCAAACTGTACAAGCCGGTGCATGACACCTCTGCTTACCAGATAATAGACCCTCTTGGCCCCAATGAACATGCGTCTCCTAGAGTCGTACCCTCATCTGTACTTCTAGAATGATACACTGAATTAACTCCAGTTTGTGATTGTGTTTGCAGTTGTCCGAGTGATCACATGATAGTCCTTCGCCTTCATTAACCAGTAAATGATTCATAGAAAACCAAACAGCGTCACTGTGTATGAACGCAGCTGCTGCTAAGAGAACAGAGTGTGAATTCCCTCCGCCAAACCTTTCCATGCCTCGTACATATGGCTTGTCCTGGGCACATTACCCATCAGATCTGTGGGGTTAAAGTAAACCAGTGATATGTGTAGGCTGCCATTGCTGGTCGTGTCCTGAAAATACTAGTGGCTTGGCATGCAGTTGCAGCTCAGTCCCACAAGGTAACATTGCCAGTCGGCAAAAAAAAAACAGGTGTCATGATGCAGCAGTAGCACCTCCTTGAACGCTTGTCAGCGACTACTATCCTTTTCTCAAAAAAGCGATCTATGGTGAATAGCTTTTCAGAAGGTGGCAAGCTTTCCGCCTATTTGAAAGAATTCTTACATGTTGGCGACTAAGGATGAGCTCCAGCGTGTTCGCATGGCACACGTGCAGAGCCCGCCAGGAAGTGTGCACAGCGCTGCGCTAATCACAGCCAGGGAGACTTTGGGGTAGATTCACGTATGGGCGCACATACTTACGGCGGCGCAACGTATCTACGCTACGCCGCCGTAACTTACAGGAGCAAGTGCTGTATTCACAAAGCACTTGCTCCATAAGTCGCGGCGGCGTAGCGTAAAAGGGGCCGGCGTAAGCGCGCGTAATTTAAATGTGGAAGGGGGCGTGTTTAATGTAAATTTAGGATGACCTGACGTGATGCGCCGTCCGTGTACATATCCCAGTGTGCATTGCTTCCATGTACGGCGCAACGACGTATTGGTTTCGACATGAACGTAATTTACGTCCAGCCCTATTCGTGAACGGGGGGCGTGTTTAATGCAGACTTACGCAAACAACGTCAAATTTCGAAGTGGGAACGACATCCATACTTAACATTGGCTGCGCCTCCTAATAGCAGGAACAACGTTACGCCGGAAAAGCCTTAACGATGTAAAAAACGAACGCCGGGCGCACGTACGTTTGTGAATCGGCGTAAGTAGGTAATTTGCATACTCTACGCTGAAAACTACGGGAGCGCCACCTAGCGGCCAGCGTGAGAATGCACCCTAAGATACGACGGCGTAAGAGACTTATGCCAGTCGTATCTTAGGCTAATGTCGGCGTATCTAGCTTTCTGAATACAGAAAGTAGATACGCCGGCGCAGCTTTGAATTTACGCGGCTTATCTATGGATACACCGGCGTAAATCGTTCGTGAATCTACCCCATTGTCCCGACGCTCAGCTGCAGAGATCTTATTATTTACAAAATCTTATAACAGAGACAAAAGAAAAAAAAAATGTTGATTCTGAAAGGAAAGTTAAAGGTTTTCTGACAAATCTGTTGGGGTGTACTCATTTATGCTGTGCGCTGTACATTGGACTTTCCTTGATCTATGCGGATCAGCACGGCTCAATGGGCACGGTGTGAACTGAGCACAACCCCCCCAGAACAGTAAATATGCTACCAGCAAACACGGTATGAAACACGGTATGAAAGCAGCTCCCTGTGGCTAATTTGATGCTTCATTGTAAAATGGTACAATGTCGCCCTCTAGTGCATAGTTGACATATTGAATGACTGTCACTGATGTGAATTTAAACACCATGGCCCAGATTCAAGAAGCAATTGCGCCCGTGTAACCATAGGTTACACGGCGCAATTGCTTACTTGCTCCGGTGTAACGAGTGCTCCTGATTCAGGAACCTCGTTACACCGGCTGCAGCCTAAAATCTGCGCGGCATAAGGCTCTTATGCCTCGCAGATTTTAGGCTGCATTCTTGCGGGGGCCGCTAGGGGGCGCTCCCATTGTGTATCAGCGTGTAGTATGCAAATTGCATACTACCAACTGATTCACAAACTTGCGCGGGCCCCGGTACGGAGTTTCCGTACGGCTACTTTAGCGCAAGGCTGCCCTTTCTAATAGCAGGGGCAGCCTGTGCTAAAGTATACCGCCGCTCCCGCGTCGCGACGTTCAAATGTTACGTCGTTTGCGTAAGTGCTTCGTGAATGGCGCTGGACGCCATTCACGTTCACTTTGAAGCAAATGACGTCCTTGCGACGTCATTTGCCGCAATGCACGTCGGGAAAGTTTCCCGACGGAGCATGCGCTGTACGCTCGGCGCGGGAGCGCGCCCAATTTAAATGATCCGGCCGGGGGCGGGAATCATTTAAATTGGGCGCGGATCATTTAACTTGCGCTCGCTTACGCCGGGCAAAATTGCCGGCGCGCCCTCGCAGTTCACGGAGCTACTGCTCCGTGAATCGAGGGCAGCGCAAAATATTTGCGGGGGCGCAGGGCAAAATCGTTGGCCCTGCTCCCCCGCAAATATCGCGCAAGCTATGCTGAATCTGGGCCCATGTAAAAACATGTATAGAGAAGTATGCAGCATTTAACCACTTAAGCCCCGGACCAATATGCAGCCTAAAGACCCAAGGTGTTTTTACAGTTCGGGACTGCGTCGCTTTAACAGACAATTGCGCGGTCGTGCGACGTGGCTCCCAAACAAAATTAGCAGCCTTTTTTCCCCACAAATAGAGCTTTCTTTTGGTGGTATTTGATCACATCTGCGGTTTTTAGTTTTTGCGCTATAAACAAAAATAGAGCGACAATTTTGAAAAAAATGCAATATTTTTTACTTTTTGCTATAATAAATATCCCCCAAAAACATATATATATAAAAAAAAAAATTTCCCTCAGTTTAGGCCGATACGTATTCTTCTACCTATTTTTAGTAAAAAAAATCACAATAAGCGTTTATCGATTGGTTTGCGCAAAATTTATCGCGTTTACAAAATAGGGGATAGTTTTATTGCATTTTTATAAAAAAAAAATTTTTTACTACTAATGGCGGCGATCAGCAATTTTTTTCGTGACTGCGACATTATGGCGGACACTTCGGACAATTTTGACACATTTTTGGGACCATTGTCATTTTCACAGCAAAAAATGCATTTAAATTGCATTGCTTATTGTGAAAATGACAGTTGCAGTTTGGGAGTTAACCACAGGTGGCGCTGTAGGAGTTAGTGTTCACCTAGTGTGTGTTTACAACTGTAGGGGGGTGTGGCTGTAGGACTGACGTCATCGATTGTGTCTCCCTATAAAAGGGATCACTCGATCGATGCAGCCGCCACAGTGAAGCACGGGGAATCCATGTTTACATACGGCTCTCCCCGTTCTTCAGCTCCGGGGAGCGATCGCGACGGAGCGGCTATAAACGAATAGCCGCGCCGTGGTCCCGGATCGCTCCCTGAGCGAACCTGACCGCCGCATGTAGCGGGGGGGGTCCCGATCGGACCCCCCACCCGCTAATAGGCAAGGACGTACATTAACGCCCATGTGCCTGTACGTGACATTCTGTGGACGTACATTTACATGCGGAGGTCGGGAAGTGGTTAATTACTACTTGATTATATAGTCCAAACAGAAAAAAAAGGCTTATTTATGCACATATTTACTACAAAAACAAGTAACTCAAATCTTGTTGTAGGCCCCTTTAGCATGTACGGTCCGTATGTCCGCTGTTTCATCCATCCGTTTGCGGATAAAAAAAGAGACATACATTGGTCCCTATGTGATTGCGGGTGTCAGCGGATAAACATCCACTGACACCCGTAATCACCCGCCTCCGCAAAGATCCGATTTTGCGGACGGAAGAAACCCCTATTTTTTCTTCTGTCTGCGGATCGGATGAACACGGACACACAGTCCGTGTTCATCAGATCCCCCATTGGGGAGAGCGGAGAAAAGACAGGGCGGTCCCTCCACAGTGTGCGGGGACCACCCTGTCAGCCGACGGCCCAGCGGGGATCAACGGAGCGATCCCTGCTGAGCTTACGGACACACGGAGGCGGATCATTACTGATCCGCCTCCGTGTGAAAGGGCCCTTAGGGTTTGCTTATGCTGCAGTGAAGTGGCAGTAGGGTACTGAAATTCAGGAATTGTACTGTGAGTAGGGATGAGCTTCGAGTTCGAGTCGAACCCATGTTGGATCGTTCGTGGAATTGCGAACGTTATGGGCCGTTCACGCCAAATTCGAGTGGCGCGTCACAGCCCATAATTCACTGCAGCGTCGCAGTGCATTGCTGGCTGATGATTGGCCAAGCATGCACTATAGAAAATAAATGGAATACCCGCGCTTAGGATAAGAGGTGGGAAATGTAAATAATGTAAATTATAAGAGGATACAAATAAAAAAGGAATAAAATTGGGGTGTGGGGGTAGTGGCGCTGTCTGTTCAGTAGCCACTGGCTAAAAAAAAAAAAAAAGAGACACACGGCAATATATATGCAGTAATGCACACTAGTTCCACCAGAGATGGCGTCCACCAGCCTGGAATTAAGATATAATGCTAGGCACAGCTAAGTATATCTAAACCAAAATATAAAGCAGCATCTAAACCAAAGTAATGGAACTATATAGTGAGTCACTAGAGTGGAAAACTAGTGCTAGTTAGACCAAACATACTATGTGGATAAAAATAGGCGCATATGTGTGAAATAGATGCAAATAAAAATAAATTGAACTAGAACTCCGCTAGCAAAATACAAATATATGTGAACCTAAAGTGAGATAAAGTCCTGTGATGCCCGTAGCATAATAGTTGAATATAAATATGAATATGCGCACAATTGTGCAAAAAACATCAGCATATATCACCAAAAAGTATTGAATCCTGTAATAACCAGAGTTGGATATATGTACCCAACTGTGTTAGATAATGAAAAGTGTAACAAAAACACCAAAAAGTGAAACCAAAAAGTCATAAAGTCAATCCAAAAGTATGTGTAAAAAATGTCACAAAAATCAGCAGTAAAGTGATGAATCCTCAAACAGTTAATTGAAATTCAACTTGAGTGCAGTAATCAACTTCAAACAGTGCTTCTTGCTGTGCTGGGTGATCACACTATGCAGTTTGTGTAAGCGTGGTGGTCCCGGTGCTTCCCCCGCTTGGGTCCCCACTCACCAGAAGCCCTCACCCCTGCAGGGGTAGGGTGCAAAACACGCTGCGATGTCTCTCGATCCCAATCCTTCCTTCCCTGAGCTCTCTGGGAACGACTTCCACCAGGTGGCAAAGATCTTCCTAATCGTCCAGACTCCTCCAGAAAAAAAGACAGGCTCCCATAGCGTGATATGTAAAAACCAGGGTAAGATTTATTGCACTGCCACTAAGAGCTTGGCGTGCTAAATAAAATATGAGCGTGTACAAACAGTGTATAGTAATGCCCATAAACTAATCAGGACAAGGATAATTAAAAATAAAATTGAATAAAAAAAAAAAAGTTGAATAAATAAAAGAGGAGCTGTCTGCGATAATCGCATATGTGCAGACACGGCACTATCAGTCCGGTATGTATGTGGTAGCAGCTGCCGGACGCCGTGCGTTCCACTGAGCTAGTTAGCTGTTCCACCCGGAAGTGCGTGTAACCGCTTTACGCGCGTTTCGTAAGGTAACTTCAGAAGAATCCCAGTCTTAGTTGAAGCTATTATAACTGCAAAGGGTGGGCCAACTCAATATTGAACCCTACGGACTAAGACCCCATACACACTATTCGATTTTCTACAGATTTTTGTCTTCAGATCTACCAAAACCATGTAGTGCAAGGGCCTGCCTGATTGCATGCAAATTAAAACTCTTAAAGGGGTTGTAAAGGTAAACGTTTTTTCACCTTAACCACTTAAGACCCGGACCAAAATGCAGGAAAAGGACCCGGACAGTTTTTTGCGATTCGGCACTGCGTCGCTTTAACTGACAATTGCGCGGTCGTGCAACGTGGCTCCCAAACAAAATTGGCGTCCTTTTTTTCCCACAAATAGAGCTTTCTTTTGGCGGTGTTTGATCACCTCTGCGGTTTTTATTTTTTGCGCTATAAACAAAAATAGAGTGACAATTTTGAAAAAAATTCAATATTTTTTACTCTTTGCTAAAATAAATATCCCCCAAAAATATATATATAAAAAATGTTTTTTCCTCAGTTTAGGCCGATACGTATTCTTCTACATATTTTTTGTAAAAAAAAAATCGCAATAAGCGTTTATCGATTGGTTTGCGCAAAATGTATAGGGGATAGTTTTACTGCATTTTTATTAATAATTTTTTTTTTACTACTAATGGTGGCGATCAGCGTTTTTTTTTTCGTGACCGCAACATTATGGAGGACACTTCGGACAATTTTGACACATTTTTGAGACAATTGTCATTTTCACAGCAAAAAAAATCGATAAAAATGCATTGTTTACTGTGAAAATTACAATTGCAGTTTGGGAGTTAGCCACAAGGGGGCGCTGAAGGGGTTAGGTGTGACCTCATATGTGTTTCTAACTGTAGGGGGGCGGGGTTGGACGTGTGACGTCATTGATCGTGCTTCCCTATATCAGGGAACACACGATCAATGACAGCGCCACAGTGGAGAACTGGAAAGCTGTGTTTACACACAGCTCTCCTTGTTCTTCAGCTCCGGGGACCGATCGCGGGGCTCCAGCGGCAATCGGGTCCGCGGGTGCCTCGGAGCTTCGGACCGGGTTGTGGGTGCGCGCCCCGCGGCTGGGCACTTAAGGAGGACGTACAGGTACTTGCTTGTGCCCAGCCGTGCCATTCTGCCGACGTATATGTGCAGGAGGCGGTCCTTAAGTGGTTAAAGTGGGATTCCACCCGCAATTATTTATTTATTTATTTTAAGTCAGCAGCTACTAACACTGTAGCTGCTGACTTTTAATGAGGACACTTACCTGTCCTAGTCGCTTGCGATGTCAGTCCCCCGACGGCGATCACTTGGTCCTGGCGACTCCATCCTTGCTAAGGGAAACAGGCAGTGAAGCCGTTTCCTGCTGCGCATGCGCGACGCTTTGTGAATGGGCGGCCGCCTCCTGGGATACACACAGTTCCCAGAAGACACCGCGACGGAGGACGAGACAGAAGATCCACTGCGGTGGAAGAAGAGCTACTTCCACATAGCAACCGCCCTTTCAGGCGAGTATAAAATATATATTTTTTTCAATCTATTTTAAGATGTATGGGGGAATGGGTGGAACTCCACTTTAATGCATCCTATGAATTAAGGTGAAAAAACATCCGACAATACCAGCCCCCCCGTTTTACTTACCTGAGCCCTGCGCTCGCCCCCGACATCCTCTTCGCCGCTCAGCCTGGACGTTGATTGGTTACAGTGAATGGATTGAAAGCAGCGCAGCCATTGGCTTGCACTGCTGTCAATCACATTCAATGACGCGGCGTGCCGGGGGGTGCGGCCGACTGATACAGTGAGCGGCTATATCACGGGAGCGAGCCCGCAAGAACTCAACACCATGCGAGCACGCTCGAATGAAGGTTTTGAGTCCTTGCAGGGGGGGAGCCGAGACAGCCGCCGAGGGACCCCAAAAGACCAGGTTCGGGGCCACTCTGTGCAAAACGAGCTGCACAGTGGAGGGAAGTATAACATGTTTGTTATTTAAAAAGTGATCCTTTAAGGTTTGACCTCCTATTATATGGTTTTCATAAATCTGCAGAAAATCTAATAGTGTGTATTGAGTTGGCCCACCCTTTGCAGCTATAACAGCTTCAACTCTTCTGGGAAGGCCGCCCACAAGGTTTAGGAGTGTGTCTGTGGGAATGTTTCACCATTCTTCCAGAAGCGCGTTTGTGAGGTCAGGCACTGATGTGGATGAAAGGTCCTGGATCGTAGTCTTTGCTCCAATTCATCCCGAATGTGTTCTATCGGGTTGAGTTGTAGGCCAGTCAGGATCCTGCAACCCAAACTCGCTCATCCATGGGCCAGATTCAGAAAGAGATACGACGGCATATCTCCTGATACACCGTCGTATCTCTGAGTCCGGCCGTCGTATCTATGCGTCCGATTCATAGAATCAGGTTACGCATAGATATGCCTAAGATCCGACAGGTGTAAGTGACTTACACCGTCGGATCTTAGGCTGCAATTCCAGGCCGGCCGCTAGGTGGCGCTTCCCTATCTTTTACACGTCGAATATGCAAATGAGCATTTACGCCGATTCAGAAACGAACGACCGCCCAGCGCTTTTTTTTTTTACATCGTTTGCGTTCGGCTTTTTCCCGGGGGAAAAATACCCCTGCTATAGGAGGGGTAAGTGCGGCGTATCCTATGTTAAGTATGGCCGTTGTTCCCGTGCAGAGTTTTAAATTTTTTACGTCGTTTGCGTAAGTCGTTCGCGAATACGGCCGGACGTAATTTACGTTAACGTCGAAACCAATGACGTCCTTGCGACGTCATTTGGAGCAATGCACGCTGGGAAAATTTGCGGACGGCTCATGCGCTGTTCGATCGGCGCGGGGACGCACCTGATTTAAATTTTAGACGCCCCCTAGCCGCGGAATTTGAATTCCGCCAGGGGATTTACGATACGCCGCCGCAACTTTAGAGGCAAGTGCTTTCTGAATAAAGCACTTGCCTCAAAAACTTGCAGCGGCGTTACGTAAATCGGATAGGTCAGCGGATCTTTAGATCCACGTAACCTATCTGAATCTGGCCCCATGTCTTTATGGACCTTGCTTTGTGCACTGTTCCAGATCATTTGGCGGAGAGGGGATTATGGTGTGGGGTTGTTTTTTTAGGGGTTGGGCTTGGCCCCTTAGTTCCTGGTGGTCTGTAGAAGTGAGGGGCGGCTTCACTGACCAAGATTAAGGCTCAGGTGAGGGGCCAACCAAACTCGCCCAAGTACAATGTAGTAATACAGAGGGATGCCAGATCAGGAATTCCAATCATTACTGGGAATCCCCTTCACAAACATACTTGAGATGTATCACGGTGGTGCCAACTGGCTGCAATACACACGGACACAGTTATTGGACATTAGTTTTATTCAGTGGTATAAACCAAAGGGAAAAATATATTTTTAAATTTAGAAGCGCAGTGTACATGGTATATAAACAGAGTGTGACACAATCATATTAATATAACTCAGACACCCCAACTTTCCTTTCTAGACAAGCGCGTCCTCTTCAGATATACACCACTATGGCGAAAGGAGCCGAACGGCGATGCGCATCGCCGTTCGCTTCCTTTCGCCAATCGTGACGCGGCTTACGCGACGGGGGGGAGCTCGTTTTTGGGCAAAACGTCAATCACAGACATGTTAGGAACGCCCACTCCCGCGGGACTCGCAAGCCGGATGCACGGGTGAATATGCTGTACAAAAGGTATGTACAGTATCAAAAAAATAATAATAGCCTTAATCGTATTGTAATGTGGGGGGCCAGTGTAATAAGAAAAAGTCGTTTTTAGGGTGAACCACCCCTTTAAGTGGACATTTACATCGACCTGTCCAGAAGCCTACATGGAGCTTCTGATCAGGTCCACCTGAAAAACAGACAGACCAGATCAGAAAGTTTGTGAAAGGCGGAGGTCCTTTTGTGCAGCTGCTGCCCCCCCAGATAATGACTGGCCCAGAAGGATATGTAAACAGCGGCTGCGGTGGTGCAGAATGACCTCGGCATTGAGCAATTCTGAATGATAGTTTTATACATCGTAGGCATCTCAGAAAATATGTACATGTCCATAGAGGTGCATACACATTAACCCAAGGGGTCTTCAAACTACGGCCCTCCAGTTGTTCAGGAACTACAATTCCCATCATGCCTAGTTATGTCTGTGAATGTAAGATTTTTACAATGCCTCATGGGAAATGTAGTTCCATCACAGCTGGAGGGCCGTAGTTTGAAGATCTCTGCGACTAACCCATATGGGCTAAACAAAAAAGTGCAAGGAGTATGTTAACCTTAAGCAACAAGGCGTTTTATTATTCTATAAACCACTGAATTCAGATTGGACGTCATGAGCTACTTAAACTCATTGCACGCGTTAAGAAAAGACCCATATTTGTGTGTTTACAACAATGTAGTCACATTTGAATGCATGGTATATGTACAGAGAGACAATCAGTATCAAGAAGTATACATATATTAAAAAAAAAAATCAAATATTTGTTATATACATAGGTTAACAATACTATTATACACATTATGTGCTGGTAATGTACAGACAATATAAAAGAGTGCTTATAACTTATTAAAATGACCCGTCAGCCCTCTGCTGATGAGGACGACTCAAGCACTGCAAAATCTAAGAGGACCTGTCATCCGGTCAAGCAGCCATTTTTGACAGAGTGGGCAGTGATCAACTAGAGCAGTGGTTTTCAACCTGGGGGTCGAATGACGATTTGAGGGGTCACCGAATCCTGGGCTGTTTTTGAAGCCCGCATCACTCGCCCAGCCTTTTTGCGGCCGCTCAGTAGGGCTGGCCCTGGAGCCCACGGCCGCTCACTCGGCCTCTTCACAGCTGCCCATTCAGTTCACGGCATGGCTGGGGGGGGGGGGCAGAGACTAGAGGTCAGCTGACTGGTGAAGAATGTGAAGTGGGAAGGGTTGGAAGAGACCCTATCTCCTGATTTCGGCATAGGTGTCACTGCTACGAGACGCCACTAAGTCGGAGACACAGTGAGTAACACTACCTGTGATTAGAGTTGCCATTAAAAGTCCCCACTACAGTTCTCAGATCAGCAGATGACCTTGATCAAGAGCACCTAAGTTGGCTGATCAGAACTCTCCCCAGCACTGCCACTGATTCCAACTCCCCACCAGCACTGCCACTCATCCCAACTCCCCACCAGCACTGCCACTCATCCCAACTCCCCACCAGCACTGCCACTCATCTCAACTCCCCACCAGCACTGCCACTCATCTCAACTCCCCACCAGCACTGCCACTCATCTCAACTCCCCACCAGCACTGCCACTCATCTCAACTCCCCACCAGCACTGCCACTCATCCCAACTCCCCACCAGCACTGCCACTCATCCCAACTCCCCACCAGCACTGCCACTCATCCCAACTCCCCACCAGCATTGCCACTCATCCCAACTCCCCACCAGCATTGCCACTCATCCCAACTCCCCACCAGCATTGCCACTCATCCCAAGTCCCCACCAGCACTGCCACTCATCCCAACTCCCCACCAGCACTGCCACTCATCCCAACTCCCCACCAGCATTGCCACTCATCCCAACTCCCCACCAGCATTGCCACTCATCCCAACTCCCCACCAGCATTGCCACTCATCCCAACTCCCCACCAGCACTGCCACTCATCTCAACTCCCCACCAGCACTGCCGCTCATCCCATACTCCCCACCAAGGAGTAAGAGAAGGAATAAAAATAGAGACTACATGGAAGGGAGAGGAAAGAGAGGGGGGGCAAAGAAAAAGGGAGAGAAAGAATAAGAGAACAAGAAAGACAGCTAGAGAGGGGAATGGGGAAAAATAAATAAAAGTTAGCATAGAGCAGGGGTCTGCAAACTGCGGCCGGATGTGGCCCTTTGCTTGCCTTCATATGGCCCTTGGGGCACTATTCCACTGACACCAACAATGGGGAATCATTTTTGTTGGTAACAAACAGTGGGGCACTATTCCTCCAACTGACACCATCAAAAGGGTGCAATTCCTTCCATTGACACCAACTATGGGGCACTAGTCCTCCCACCGACACCAAAGATATGGTATTGTTTACTCCCACTGGACACTTGGACATGTTTGAATCCCAAAAGGCCACAGTTCGGCCCCCCTGAAGTCAGAAGGATAGTAAACTGGCCCTTTCTTTAGAAAGTTTGGAGACCCCTGGCATAGAGAGAGATAAAAGGGAAAGAAAGGAGAACAAAGAGAGTGATACATCCTTAAATGTACCATAAGAGCTTTTAATACTGTACTGTACTGAGTGGAAGAGACACCGGGAGCGCTAAATGTCCGTGGGTTAGGGGCGCAATTTACTTGCCACGCTACGAAAATTATTTTACTGTTAGGGGTCCCCACAACTTGGGAAACTTTATCAGGGGGCCACGGCACTAGAAAGGTTGAGAACCACTGAACTAGAGAATACTGCTGCGCCCCCCCGTTTAGGTGACAGGTACTCTCAAAAATGAGTGGTTTTCCCTTCATAAGAACATTAAGCATCTGACAACGCTGGAAGCTGCATAAGCATCTTGTGGGTAAAAATGCACTAAAAAAAGGCACCTACTTCCTTCACAGACTGGAGGAGGCAATTTTTTTTGCACTGAAAATACTGCCTATGACACTGCTGAGGTATTGCCTGCAAAAGGTCCGTCTCCACAGCGGTGGAAGATGTAGGTGAATGTCCAAAAGCAAGGTTAAAAAATAAATAAAGCAAGGCCTTCAAGCCGAGTTCCTGTTTGAGAGACATAAAACAAATAGGCTGAATACACATAAAACACCTGCCTTGCTCAAGGTCTGTGTACCGAGCTCTATCCATCTGCACACATTGACTCGCACGCTTCTAGTTCTTATAGATGGACGATCACCTGCGCTACAATGGGCCTGTGCATGGAAGAGCCTGAAAGAAAAACTGTCTGTAACCAACCAATCGGAATTCCTGTTTTTTTTAGGTCAATGTCAGATTCAGTGGCGGCTGGTCCTCAAAATTTTTCGGGGGGCATAAAAAAAAAAAAAAACCCATGAATTGCAGCCAGTGTGCCCATCAAATGCTGCCAGTGTGCCCATCAAATGCTGCCAGTGTGCCCCATCAAATGCTGCCAGTGTGCCCCATCAAATGCAGCCACTGTGCCCATCAAATGCAGCCACTGTGCCCATCAAACGCAGCCACTGTGCCCACCAAACGATGCCACTGTGCTCATCAATTGCAGCCACTGTGCCCATCAAACGGCGCCACTGTGCCCCATCAAATACTGCCAGTGTGCCCCATCAAATACTGCCAGTGTGCCCCATCAAATACTGCCAGTGTGCCCCATCAAATGCTGCCACTGTGCCCATCAATAGCAGCCACTGTGCCCATCAATAGCAGCCACTGTGCCCATCAAACGCAGCCACTGTGCCCATCAAACGCAGCCACTGTGCCCATCAAACGCAGCCACTGTGCCCATCAAACGCAGCCACTGTGCTCATCAATTGCAGCCACTGTTCCCATCAAACGCCGCCACTGTGCCCATCAAACGCCACCACTGTGCCCCATCAAATGCTGCCATTGTGCCCCTCAATTGCCACTACTATGCCTCGCCTCGTCAGATGCTGCCAGCCGAAAAAAATTAAGTTCAATGATTCCGAGCATGCGTAGGATTTTTTGTGCGTCGGAATTTCCGACAAGAACTTTTCCCGTCGGAAAATTTGAGAACCAGCTCTCAAATTTTTGCTGTCGGAAATTGACAGCAAAAATCCGATGGAGCCTACACACGGTCGGAATTTTCCGACCAACAACTCACATCGAACTTTTCTTGTCGGAAATTCCGATCGTGTGTGCGCGGCATAAAGTGAAGGCTGGAGTGTTTTTTTTATTCCCTGGTCATGCTACAAGACAGTTTTTCTTAAAAGCCCAGCTAAATACATCTGGTCTCCGCATGTTCATAAAAATAATATTAACTGCATAAAACGTATATATCTTATAAATAAAAAAAACTGTACTTTTCTTTTTGTTTGATAAAAGTATAAATTTGAGGAAAACAAGACAAAACATACATATATAAATACAGAGAGGGAATGTAAAATGATAAATACAGATGGACAACGAGAACCCAAAAGATATATACATGTCATATAGAAGAAACGCACACAAGCGAAAATCAAGATATCACCGCTAAAAGCCCGCTGTCAGACACGTGGACGGCCGTTTGGAAATGCGGACCGATATTCAAGCGGTGGAGGCGGCCATGTTGTAATGTGAACCATGCGTCGCGTCAACAAGCCAGTGGAGGAAGCCACGGCGTGGAAAAGGGCGGATTTCGTAGCGATGGTGGAACTTAGGCTGGCCATACATGGAGCTAATTTTTTTTTTCCTGCAACTCAAAGAAATTTGTTTGATTCCCCCATTAACACAGCCAAAGTTGTTTAGGGAAATTCCCCCTCCAACAGATGGCGCCACCTCTGCTGGAAGAACACAGTGATTATTGCTGGCACCATAACCACTGGCAATAACCGCATGTAAAAATCCAACATGCTTGTTGTACCCAAGTGAGTTGATGGGTACAATCGGCATGCCCATAGATGGTTTGAATCTCGGCCAGTCCCTGTTGAACTGGCCGAGATTTGAACCTTATCTATGGCCGGCTTTAAGCAAAGGTCATGTATAAATGTGCCAACACCACCATCATGGTGGGCTGGATTGCTCCATCTTTTCCTTATTCTTCCTATCATACTGTAGTAGGGCTCGTGCACTTGAAGCGGGTCATACAGGCATTTGTGGGCACCAGGGTTACACCCTGCTAAAAACAACGACAGGCTGGACATCGTTTCAAGCGATTCACACATCAAGGGCTGCATGTGCCAAGCAGGGGCGGACTGACAACTCATGGGGCCCCCGGGCAATAGAAGATTATGGGGCCCCTGGGCTTACAGATGGCCACCACGCCAGGAGGCAGTGAAGAGGCGGGGCAACTAAAATCTCGGGATTTTCACATCAAAAGCATGTCGGTTTCGGACATATCAGGGAGAGATCTAAAAAAAAAACAGATTTTTACATACTGTCCCTGGTTTTACTGAGCCTGGCAACCCTGATGGGGCCCCCTAGTGGCATAGTGCCCGAGTGACTCAATGGTCAGTCCACCCCTGGTGCCAAGGAACGTTTGCCCAGGTATGTCCTGTTTGCATTAGGCTCTATACGTGAGCACTGCTTGGAACAGCGCCCAGATGCCACAGCCTGTCATTGATTTTGACAGGCTGTCCACAAGGAGCTCTATGCTGTACCCGTGCCTTCCAAGTGCCCAAAAGCATGCATTTTGTATGCTGTATGGCCAAACCCGCCTGTGCCCATGAGATTTGTGGTGGTGGCCCACAGGACCCCAGAGTAGATAACAATCAAGAGTCGGAATCCAAGATTTAAAGCAGCTCTCTGTCAACCAGAGATTTACTAAAAAGCACCTTATGTGTGTAGCATGTCCTTCATCAAATGCCTTTGCCAAGCATGTGCGCCATACTTCTCAGAGACCACATTGAACTCTGCTGGTGGCATTTGCGATTCAACAGAATGGGCGCAGAGTGAAATCAGAGTGACCAGTGGTGTGAAATGTAAATAAATGACTATTGCACGTCATGGAGAAAGTTTTATGGGGTTTCAGGCTCCAATCTCTCGATCGGTCACTGCGCTCTTCCCCAGCGTCCTTTCCAGTTTGCGGTGTTTTCGGGGAGCGGCAGGGGGCGGGGCAGGAGGCTCTTCTCGCAGGACTTGCCGGATGCGCTGGACGCACAAAGTTGTGGCGGTTCGGGTTTCTGGTGACAGCTGTGATAGGCTGAGGAATCCATGAGGGAGATCTTCTACTACCTTCAGGGTGACTGGTCGGTTGAGAGAACGGAGTCTCTTAGCAAACATCACGGAGTCATCCAACATCGGGTCCAGCGAACAGGCCTGCAAGAACAAGGAAATGCCATGAAAACGGGCTTTAGACAAGCCATACAATACTACGAGGATAATCCGTTCCAGGAGAATGCTTGTAATCCAAAGCACTTGCATATCAAAGCGAGTTTTTCCAAGTCAATGGAAATTAAGATAATTTGTTCCGCATTGACTTATATTGCATGCAATACCACATGTGGCCAGAGGTGGGTGGGCGCCGCAGAGACTCGGAAATACTTGGAGACAGCTCGGCTGAACTCGGAAACCATTGGGAACCGAGTATTGCGAGACAACACTCGCAAACCGAGTCAGGATTAAAAAAAAAAAAAGTTGCTCATCTTTCAAAACGCTCGTAAACCAATAGCCAGATTCATAAAGACTTACGACGGCGTATCAGTAGATATGCCGTCGTAAGTCCGAATGAGCGCCGTTGTATGTTTAAGCGTATTCTGGAAACCAGATACGCTTAAATTTGGCCAAGATACGACCGGCGTAAGTCTCCTACGCCGTCGTATCTTAGCTGCATATTTACGCTGGCCGCTAGGGGCGAGTAGGTTGATTTACGCCTTGAATATGTAAATGAGCAAGATACGTCTATTCACGAACGTACGTACGCTCGTCGCAGTAAGCTACGCCGTTTACGTAAGGCGTTTTTCAGGCGTAAAGATAAACCATCATAAAGATGGCGCAGCCAATGTTAAGTATGGACGTCGGAACAGCCGTCGAATTTCACGTCGTTTACGTAAGTCGTACGTGAATGGGGCTGGGCGTAGGTTATGTTCACGTCAAAATCATTGACTATTTGCGACGTGATTTTGAGCGTGCGCACTGGGATACGTCCACGGACGGCGCATGCGCCGTTCGTTAGGCACGTCATTTACGTTGGGTCACGATTCATTACCATACAACACGCCCACTACCAGCCTACTTTGAATTACGTGGGCTTACGCCGTCCCATCAAACCAATGACGCAGCGTGCCAGGGGGCAGGGCTGAGTGATGCAGTCGGCGGCTATAGCCGCAGGCTGTGTCACGGGAGTGCGCCCACAAGCTAACCCCCTTGGGAGAGAGCTTCCCATGAAGGGGGTTAGCTGATGCAGGGAGGAGCCGAGACAGCCGCCGAGGGACCCCAGAAGACGTGGATCCGACCACTCTGTTCAAAACGAGCTGCACAGTAGAGGTAAGTATAACATGTTTTTTTTTTTTTTGAACCTTTACAACCCCTTTAAAAACAAAAGTAACTAAGTCCAGTAGGCCACAAGGATCTTATATATTTTTGTACTAATCTGTCTGCAATAAACTGACTGCTATCAGCATACGTGTAGTTTGCACCCTGACACTGCTACGTGAAGCCGATTCCCATCACCCGCCTTGTACTCACCACAATGTGAATGGGAGGAAGTCCTTGCAGCATACTGTCAGGAGCCAGCAACGGGGACATGTATGGATTTTCCACAATGGCAGAAGTCTGTAAGGTCATGTGGGCCACGCCATTTTGAGAGCGCAGGGGCTGAAATCCTTCTGGAAAGCCCAGAAGAGAAGTGGAGGGGGACTGTGGGGATGATTGGTCCTCACTGGAGTGTGCAGGGGGAATGTTCTCTTTAGAGTGTGTAGAAGGTTCTCCGTCAAAGGAGGCGTCGCCCTCACTCTCGCTCTCTGTTAGGAAGAAATTGACGGGCTTCTGTGGGCTGGTGGGACACAACGCCTCGCTGCCTTCTGATTGGATGGACAGTGAAGATGGTGAATGCGGCCTATTTGCAGAGGAGGAGGAGCCGCCGTCGGACTGTGCTCCGCTATTCGCGTGTTTGTTCGGGGCTCCGCTTTGTCCGCTGTGCTGGTTTGGAGTTCCAACTGCAAAACTGGTTTCCTCCATGTACTGATGGCGGTTCAGATCCTGGCAGGTTTTGCTCTTTAAAGACACCTTGCGGTTAAGAAGAGACTCATCTGCTAGTGCTGCCTCCGATACGCTCTTTCTCACCGTGTCTGCAACAAAAATCATTAAATGTCATTAGAAAGAGTTTTAGGATCCCAATTAGAATAAGACCCCTTTTATATGGACAATCCGTTTACATGGACAAAACAGACATCAGTAGAGGTCGACCGATATGGGTTTTTCTCTGGCCGATGCCGATATTTAGAAATCTGGGCGGCCGATGGCCGATATATGATGCCAATATTTAGAAGTCTGGGCGGCCGATATATGATGCCAATATTTAGAAGTCTGGGCGGCCGATATATGATGCCAATATTTAGAAGTCTGGGCGGCCGATATATGATGCCGATTTTTGCGGCCGATATTTTAGGCCGATTTTTTTGGTGGCACTGGCCCATGGCACTGGAAGATGGCACTAGCAGGTTGCACTTATTGGCACTGGCAGGTTGCACTGGATGGCACTGAAAGATGGTACTAGCAGATGGCACTTATTGGCACTGGCAGGTGGCACTAACAGGTGACACGGGCAAGTGGCACTGACTGGCAGGTGGCACTGGTTGGCATTGGCAGGTGGCACTGATGGCTTTAGTTGGCACTGGTAGGTGGCACTGGATTGCACTGGCAGGTGGCACTGGATGGAAGGTGGCACTGGCAGGTGGCATTGGCAGATGGCACTGGATGGAAGGTGGCACTAATTGGCACTGGATGGTAGCACTGGTATTGCCACTGGCAGATGGCACTGGATGGCAAGTGGCACAAAAAAAAAATGGTGTAACCCCCCTCAATACAGACCCCCTCTCCCTCCAGTATAGACACCCCCCCCCTGCTACAGACACCAGAGAGCGGTGTGTGTCTCACGACCACAGGCCCCTCCTCCTCTGTGGGCGTAAACAGAGAGGAGGGCCGCCGCGCTGGGTGTACCAAGATGCCCGTGGCTCCGGAGCTAGGCCGAAGCCGCGGTCTTTCCTGATGCTGTGACTGCGGCGGCAATCCGCGGATTGCCGCCGCGGTCACAGCATCAGGAAAGACCGTGGCTTCGGCCTAGCTCCGGAGCCGCGGCACCGCTAGCGGCCATGTAACAGATCGGCCTAATTTGGATAAAAAAAATCGCCCGATGCCGATTTCTCCAAAACGGCCAAATATCGGCCTGCCGATATACAGGTCGACCTCTAGACATCAATGCATCTCTATGGAAAAACGGATGATCATCCATTTACATCCGCTGTCATCAACATTCGTTTTTTGGAACGGATCAAAGCTCCATCTTTCTTCCATTAAAAAAAAATAATCGGACCTGACGAAAAACGTATGTAAAAAAAAAAAAAAACGTTTTTTTTTTTGCATTGGTAACGGACGTAAGAAAAAACGGATGTACGACTGATGAGAAACTGATCCGTTTTGCGTTTGAAAAAACGTGACTCAGTCGGTTGTAGATGTAGTCTGGTGGATTGCATCACTTCCAACAAACTACACAATAGACTACTAACAGGCACCTCGTAGTACCCACCAACCCTCCAAGCTGGAAGTCTGACCTGGATTGGCCCTGTCCTTGCTCCCTTCCATTAGATTGCTCAGCCAGGACGCGGCTCCTTGTCGGATGTCTCTGAGAAATAACGCGGTCCCTCGTTTTACTTGACTCAGTGAGCTCTGCTGCTTTTCAACCGCTCGTTCGTCCACAGGGACTCGTTCCGTGCCTGCATAAAAGCAAAAGAGTGGAGATAAATACATCAAGTTTACTGAAATATCATAAATCCTTAAAAGCCAAGCTAACAGGCACCACACCATACATATAAAATGTACATTTTAATTATACAACACCAAAAAGTATGGAATCGCCACTCTTGGAAAAAGTTCATTCAGTTGTAAAAAGAAATAGAAACAGACATGCCTCAAAACCATTTTTATTAACCACTTAAGCCCCGGACCTTTAGGCAGCTAAATGCCCAGGCCAGGTTTTGCGATTCGGCGCTGCGTCGCTTTAACAGACAATTGCGCGGTCGTGCGATGTGGCTCCCAAACAAAATTGGCGTCCTTTTTTCCCCACAAATAGAGCTTTCTTTTGGTGGTATTTGATCACCTCTGGGGTTTTTATTTTTTGCGCTATAAACAAAAATAGAGCGACAATTTTGAAAAAAATGCAAGATTTTTTACTTTTTGCTATAATAAATATCCCCCAAAATCATATATACATTTTTTTTTCCTCAGTTTAGGCCGATACGTATTCTTCTACCTATTTTTGGTAAAAAAAAATCGCAATAAGCGTTTATCAATTGGTTTGCGCAAAATTTATAGCGTTTACAAAATAGGGGATATTTTTATTGCATTTTTATAAAAAATAAAATTTTTACTACTAATGGCGGCGATCAGCGATTTTTTTCGTGACTGCGACATTATGGCGGACACTTCAGACAATTTTGACACATTTTTGGGACCATTGTCATTTTCACAGCAAAAAATGCATTTAAATTGCATTGTTTATTGTGAAAATGACAGTTGCAGTTTGGGAGTTAACCACAAGGGGGCGCTGTAGGAGTTAGTGTTCACCTAGTGTGTGTTTACAACAGTAGGGGGGTGTGGCTGTAGGTCTGATGTCATCGATTGTGTCTCCCCTATAAAAGGGATCACTCGATCGATGCAGCCGCCACAGTGAAGCACGGGGAAGCCACGTTTACATACGGCTCTCCCCGTTCTTCAGCTCCGGGGAGCGATCGCAACGGGGCGGCTATAAACGAATAGCCGCACCATCGTCCCGGATCGCTCCCCGAGGTAAGCCGCACGCAGCGGGGGGGTCCTGATCGGACCCGCGGAAAGGCAAGGACGTATATATACGCCCATCTGCCTGTCCGTGCCATTCTGTGGACGTAAATAGTCGTGCGGCGGGCGTTAAGTGGTTAAAGGGACAATGAAGCTTCAGTTTTTTTTTTTTAAATAACAAACATGTCATACTTGCCTCCACTGTACAGTTGATTTTGCACAGAGTGGCCCCAATCCTCCTCTTCTGGGGTCCCTAAGCGGTGCTTATGGCTCCTCCTCTTCTCGAGTGCCCCATCGGAGAAGCGATCTCCTTCAGGACACTCCTATGTCTATTGACACAGACAGCAAGATTCTGCCCGTCCCCCCGGCTGCTGCAACATTGGATTTGATTGACAGCAGTGGGAGCCAATGGCTGCACTGCTATCAATCTATTCAATCAGGACCCGAGACACCACCTGGAGATGGTGTACTCGTCCACGTCGTGGGAATGAGTGGGTTCAGGTAAGTTAAAAAGGGGGGCTGGTGCACTACAAGAGGCTTTTCACCTTAATGCACAGAAGTATTAAAGTGAAAAACCTTGAGTGTTTACAACCTCTTTAATTGAATGAACATTTTCCAAGTGTGGTGAGTCCATACTTTTTTGCCAGGGGTTGTGCAAAGAAACCTAACCACTTACGGAC